>NW_027032348.1:0-4626 GCF_034236695.1 Oncorhynchus nerka
TACGGTCTGATATACCACCGCTGTCAGACAATCAGCATTCAGGGATCTAACCCCAGTTTATAATCTAAGATATAGCATATTGTACTGTATGTCACACTGAAGAAGATTGTGGAAGTATCTAAGCTCATATGATACTCTCTTTAACGTTTCGCCTACTGGGGAATCAACGTTGTGAATTGCTGTGCATTGAATTGAAAAAAGTAATCAACCAGTACTGTTTTCATCTAATTTCAACTAGCGTAGGAAAGATTGAAATTAGGTAAAACTTCAATTTAAATACATTGACTTAACCTGACTAACAGTTGTTACATCAATCTAATTTCATCAGAATCATCAGAACTATGTACATATGGTGAAATTTAGTGAAAAATCCACGGGAAACACCCCCAAAATGTTTTATCTTATCATCAATATATGTTGGGTGGTTGACGTTATGTCGGATTTCATATCTGATTAGACATATTTTATTTGACCTAGTTTCAATGTAAGTCAAATGTTATTTCTGAATCAACGTCATTGTTTCAACATCATGCCGAACCTAAAAAAGAGGTATATTGAAAAACAATGTGAAGCCACAGTCCAACAATTTATGCCTGAACACCTAATTTCAAAGTGAAGCTAGGTGTACTATCATTCATCCATGGTTAATTGGATCTTTTTGGAAGTTTTAGAAGTAGTTAACATTAGTCATATAACTACGATACCAAATTCACATTATTAATAATAAACTTTTAATATATATATATTCATATTGACTTTAATATATATGTTATTCATAATATACACTATACAGTGCATTTGGAAAGTATTCAGACCCCTTGACTTTTCCACATTTTGTTACTTTACGCCTTATTCTAAAATTGATTAAATGTTTGTTTTTTTCCTCATCAATCTACACACAACATACCATAATGACAAAGCAAAAACAATTTTTTTTGCAAATGTATTAAAAAATGAAACTGAAATATCACATTTACATAGGTATTCAGATCCTTTACTCAGTACTTTGGCAAAGAACTTTGGCAGTGAATACAGCATCAAGTCTTGTTGGGTGTGACGCTACAAGCTTTCCACACCTGTATTTGGGGAGTTTCTCACATTATTTTCTGCAGATCCTCTCAAGCTCTGTCAGGTTGATGGGAGGTTGGCTGCACAGCTATTCAGGTCTCTCCAGAGATGTTAGATCGGGTTCAAGTCCGGGTTCTGGCTGGGCCACTCAAGGACGTTTAGAGACTTGTTTTCCCTGGTTACTTCCTGCGTTGCCTTGGCTGTGTGCTTAGGGTTGTTGCCCTGTTGGAAGGTGAACCTTGGCCCCAGTCTGAGGTTCTGAGAGCTCATCAAGGATCTCTCTGTACTTTGCGCTGTTCATCTTTTCCTCAATCCTGACTATTCTCCCAGTCCCTGCCACTGAGAAACATCCCTACCGGATGATGCTGCCACCACCATGCTTCACCGTAGGATGGTGCCAGGTTTCCTCGACACGTGACGCTTGGCATTTCAGGCCAAAGAGTTCAATCTTGGTTTCATCAGACCAGATAATCTTGTTCTCATATAGTCTGAGAGTCCTTTAGGTTCCTTTTTGCAAACTCGTGCGGGCTGTCATGTGTCTTTTATGGAGAAGTGGCCTCCGCCTGGCCTGATTGGTGAGTCCTGCAGAGAGGGTTATTTCTTTGGAAGGTTCTCCCCATCTCAACAGAGGAACTCTTGAGCTTTGTCAGAGTGACCATCGGTTCTTGGACACCTCCTGACCAAGGCCCTTCTCCCCCAATTGCTCAGTTTGGCCGGGCAGCCAGCTCTAAGAAGAGTCTTTCTGGTTCCAAACTTATTCCATTTAAGAATGATAGAGGCCACTATGGTCTTCAATGCTACAGACAATCCTGTCTTGGAGCTCTACGACAATTACTTTGACCTCATGGCTTGGTTTTTGCTCGGACATGCACTGTCAACCTTATAAGGACAGGTGTGTGCCTTTCCAAATCATGTCCAATCAACTGAATTTACCGCAGGTGGACTCCAATCAAGTTGTAGAAACAACTCAAGAATGATCAATTGAAATAGGATGCAACTGAGCTTCATTTTGAGTCTCATAGCAAAGGGTCTGAATATTTATGTAAATAAGTTATTTATGTTTTTATTTTTAATGAATATGCAGCCATTTCTAAAACCTGTTTTCACTTTGTCATTATGGAGTATTGTGTAGATTGATGAGGAAAGCATTTAATTGAATACATTTTAGAATAAGGCTGTAACTTAACAAAATGTGAAAAAGGGGTGGTAAATACTTCCTAATGCACTGTATATACTATCTCCTTCAAATGTTGATATTAGTTGCGTAACGTGTTGCATTATAATTATATATCCAGTTTGTCTACAAATGAATGATTGGTGAGTGGAGTCTCCATCTGAAACCAAAAATCTAAGTTAAAGAACGGCTCTAAATCAAATGAAAATTTAAATGCACTTCAAATAAAGTTTGATTGATTTAGTCCTATTCTTCAACTTAGATTTTTGGTTCAGATGGAGACATGAATCAACATATTAATAACTTGTCAATTAAATTTGAAATCAACCAAAACATCCTTCATATTCAAGACAATATCCAAAGGTAAAGTGTATTATTAATATCATGCATGCTGGTGGGTGTATCAACACATAACGCTGTATTTAATGTTAACCTCTTAAGTCGACTCCTCTACTTTTTTTGAACATTCTGTTAAAAATCGCGCAACATTTCAGCGCCCTGCTACTCAGGAATATAGTATATGCATTTGCTTAGTCTGTGTGGATAGAAAACACTCAGACGTTTATAAACTGGTTAAATCACTGCTGTGGCTTTACCAGAACGGCATTTACATCGAAAAGCAGGAAAACTGATTACTGAAATGGGAAAATATATCCATGCGCTACTGAACCCATTGATAAAGGTGAACTACAATTAATTGACTGAGGTTGCAGTACCTACAGCTTCCACACGGTGTCTAGAGTCTTGTCATTTCCCTTCGAGTTTTTTCTTGGTCAAACACATGCAGGGCACCGTATCTCCTATGGTCTAGGACCGGATATTTTCGTTGAGTTTCTAGCCGGACATTTTTCCAGACGGACAGCTAATGATCTTTACATCGCCTCCTGATGAATTTTATCGCTTATTAACGTTTACTAATACCTAAAGTTGCATTACAAACGTATTTCGAAGTGTTTTGTGAAAGTTTATCGTCGACTTTTTGAATTTTAAAAATGACGTTACGCTTTGAAACTATGTTTTTTCGTTTATCACACAGTCTACATATAATCGATATCTAGGCTTTATATGGACCGATTTAATCGAAATAAAGACCCAAATAGTGTTTATGGGACATCTAGGAGTGCCAACAAAGAAGATGGTGAAAGGTAATGAATGTTTTCTATTTTATTGTGCGGTTTGTGTAACGCCGAAATGCTAATTATTTTGTTTACGTCCCCTGTGGGTCTTTTTGGGTGTTACATGCTATCAGATAATAGCTTCTCATGCTTTCGCCGAAAAGCATTTTAAAAATCTGACTTGTTGCCTGGATTCACAACGAGTGTAGCTTTAATTCGATACCCTGCATGTGTATTTTAATGAACTTTTGAGTTTTAACTAATACTATTAGCATTTAGCGTAGGGCATTTGCATTTCCAGAGCTCTAGTTGGGACGCAAGCGTCCCGAGTAGAAGCAACAGGTTAACTACTGATGAGTTGAAACTGGCACGAGTCTTGACTAGCTCGCTTTATTAACAGAGTAATACAGTGTGAGTCATAATACCCATAAAACATAGCGGTTAAACAGGGAAATGGTTATAAATCATTTCCCCACCATTCATTTTTCCCATATGGGATTTTCAGAAAGACTTAAAAATGTTTCATGTAGGCTTACCATGCATGATAACCTATCAAATCTCTCTAGGACAAGGTGACTTTTGTAAATATATTCACCTGTATTTACCCCCCCCCCCCCCCCCCCCGCCCCAAATGTATTGCTAATTAGCTGCTAATGTTGCTATCATAAAGAACTATAAATTCCATGATGATCTGGACGAAACTGACAAATCGAGTCAAAGGTAAGAATCTCTGGATTAACTATCTAATGTTAGCTAAATCTAGTAAGGAATAAATTGGCTCAATTTATTTCAACGGACAATTATGTGAAATGACTTGTGCAAGTTTAAAATGATTTAAAATAAAATTACGGTTAGCAAAGGTATAAGCTAGAGATGATATGCAGGAGCTTGCAGGGATTTGTAGTTTTGCATGATGTCTACTTTGATGCGAATTAGCATTTTCGAAAACAGAGTAAATATAGCCAAATATATTGATAAAAGTCACCTTGTCCTAGAGAGATTTACATGGTTATCAAAACGTCACGCCAGGGTAAGCCAACACAACACACAGACCTTATTTTAAGTGTTTCTTAAATCAACTTATGGGAAAAAATGAATGGTGGAAAACGATTGTATTATGGAAACTCCATGGTGGGGCTCTAAAACAGCACTCAGAACAGCCCTTCAAGGTTTCCCCAGGCATCAAAGACCTCTCAAAAGTGTTGTGTCAAAATGCATCTGAATATCCATGACTGCAGTTTGAGGGTTCTTTAGATGCTGGATGGATGA
>NW_027032349.1:0-4626 GCF_034236695.1 Oncorhynchus nerka
GTGCACTACTTTAGACCAGAGCCCTATTCCCTATATAGTGCACTACTTTAGACCAGAGCCCTATTCCCTATATAGTGCACTACTTTAGACCAGAGCCCTATTCCCTATATAGTGCACTACTTTAGACCAGAGCCCTATTCCCTATATAGTGCACTACTTTAGACCAGAGCCCTATTCCCTAAACAGTACACTACTATAGACCAGAGCCCCATTCCCTATATAGTACACTACTTTAGACCAGAGCCCTATTCCCTATATAGTACTACTTTAGACCAGAGCCCTATTCCCTATATAGTGCACTACTTTAGACCAGAGCCCTATTCCCTATATAGTGCACTACTTTAGACCAGAGCCCTATTCCCTATATAGTGCACTACTTTAGACCAGAGCCCTATTCCCTAAATAGTACACTACTATAGACCAGTGCCCCATTCCCTATATAGTACACTACTTTAAACCAGAGCCCTATTCCCTATATAGTGCACTACTTTAGACCAGAGCCCTATTCCCTATATAGTGCACTACTTTAGACCAGAGCCCTATTCCCTATATAGTGCACTACTTTAGACCAGAGCCCTATTCCCTATATAGTGCACTACTTTAGACCAGAGCCCTATTCCCTATATAGTGCACTACTTTAGACCAGAGCCCTATTCCCTAAACAGTACACTACTATAGACCAGAGCCCCATTCCCTATATAGTACACTACTTTAGACCAGAGCCCTATTCCCTATATAGTGCACTACTTTAGACCAGAGCCCTATTCCCTATATAGTGCACTACTTTAGACCAGAGCCCTATTCCCTAAATAGTACACTACTATAGACCAGTGCCCCATTCCCTATATAGTACACTACTTTAAACCAGAGCCCTATTCCCTATATAGTGCACTACTTTAGACCAGAACCCTATTCCCTATATAGTGCACTACTTTAGACCAGAACCCTATTCCCTATATAGTGCACTACTATAGACCAGAGCCCTATTCCCTATATAGTGCACTACTATAGACCAGAGCCCTATTCCCTATATAGTACACTACTATAGACCAGAGCCCTATTCCCTATATAGTACACTACTATAGACCAGAGCCATATTCCCTAAATAGCAGAGAAACAGAAAACTATAAAAATGTTTTCCCACTCTGAAAAAAAACGTCTGCTAAATGATGAAACTAAAACATAATCACAACACAAAAATGTTGGTCCCGTTTTCATGAGCTGAAATAAATTATCCCAGAAAATGTTTTCACGGACGCACAAAAAGCTGATTTCCGTCTGTAATAAAGCCCTTTTTGTGGGGGAAATACCTCATTGTGATTGGCCTATGCCTTCTCAGGCCCACCTATGGCTGCACCCCGACCCAGTCATGTGACATCCATAGATGAGCTCATAATGAATTTATTACAGTGGACTGATTTCCTTCTATAAAACTGTAACTCAGTAACAAGGTGTTGTCCCTCCTCTTAGTAACAAGGTGTTGTCCCTCCTCTCAGTAACAAGGTGTTGTCCCTCCTCTCAGTAACAAGGTGTTGTCCCTCCTCTCAGTAACAAGGTGTTGTCCCTCCTCTCAGTAACAAGGTGTTGTCCCTCCTCTCAGTAACAAGGTGTTGTCCCTCCTCCACTCAGTAACAAGGTGTTGTCCCTCCTCTCAGTAACAAGGTGTTGTCCCTCCTCTCAGTAACAAGGTGTTGTCCCTCCTCCTCTCAGTAACAAGGTGTTGTCCCTCCTCTCAGTAACAAGGTGTTGTCCCTCCTCTCAGTAACAAGGTGTTGTCCTCCCTCCTCTCAGTAACAAGGTGTTGTCCCTCCTCTCAGTAACAAGGTGTTGTCCCTCCTCTTAGTAACAAGGTGTTATCCTCCCTCCTCTCAGTAACAAGGTGTTGTCCCTCCTCTCAGTAACAAGGTGTTGTCCCTCCTCTCAGTAACAAGGTGTTGTCCCTCCTCTCAGTAACAAGGTGTTGTCCCTCCTCTCAGTAACAAGGTGTTGTCCTCCCTCCTCTCAGTAACAAGGTGTTGTCCTCCCTCCTCTCAGTAACAAGGTGTTGTCCTCCCTCCTCTCAGTAACAAGGTGTCGTCCCTCCTCTCAGTAACAAGGTGTCGTCCCTCCTCTCAGTAACAAGGTGTTGTCCCTCCTCTCAGTAACAAGGTGTTGTCCTCCCTCCTCTCAGTAACAAGGTGTTGTCCCTCCTCTCAGTAACAAGGTGTTGTCCCTCCTCTCAGTAACAAGGTGTTGTCCCTCCTCTCAGTAACAAGGTGTTGTCCCTCCTCTCAGTAACAAGGTGTTGTCCCTCCTCTCAGTAACAAAGTAACAAGGTGTTGTCCCTCCTCTCAGTAACAAGGTGTTGTCCCTCCTCTCAGTAACAAGGTGTTGTCCCTCCTCTCAGTAACAAGGTGTTGTCCCTCCTCTCAGTAACAAGGTGTTGTCCTCCCTCCTCTCAGTAACAAGGTGTTGTCCCTCCTCTCAGTAACAAGGTGTTGTCCTCCCTCCTCTCAGTAACAAGGTGTCCTCCCTCCTCTCAGTAACAAGGTGTCGTCCCTCCTCTCAGTAACAAGGTGTTGTCCCTCCTCTCAGTAACAAGGTGTTGTCGTCCCTCCTCTCAGTAACAAGGTGTTGTCCTCCCTCCTCTCAGTAACAAGGTGTTGTCCCTCCTCTTAGTAACAAGGTGTTGTCCCTCCTCTCAGTAACAAGGTGTTGTCCCTCCTCTTAGTAACAAGGTGTTGTCCCTCCTCTCAGTAACAAGGTGTTGTCCCTCCTCTTAGTAACAAGGTGTTGTCCCTCCTCTCAGTAACAAGGTGTTGTCCCTCCTCTCAGTAACAAGGTGTTGTCCTCCCTCCTCTCAGTAACAAGGTGTTGTCCCTCCTCTCAGTAACAAGGTGTTGTCCCTCCTCTCAGTAACAAGGTGTCGTCCCTCCTCTCAGTAACAAGGTGTCGTCCCTCCTCTCAGTAACAAGGTGTTGTCCTCCCTCCTCTCAGTAACAAGGTGTTGTCCTCCCTCCTCTCAGTAACAAGGTGTTGTCCTCCCTCCTCTCAGTAACAAGGTGTTGTCCTCCCTCCTCTCAGTAACAAGGTGTTGTCCTCCCTCCTCTCAGTAACAAGGTGTTGTCGTCCCTCCTCTCAGTAACAAGGTGTTGTCCTCCCTCCTCTCAGTAACCAGGTGTTGTCCCTCCTCTCAGTAACAAGGTGTCCTCCCTCCTCTCAGTAACCAGGTGTTGTCCCTCCTCTCAGTAACAAGGTGTCCTCCCTCCTCTCAGTAACAAGGTGTTGTCCCTCCTCTCAGTAACAAGGTGTTGTCCTCCCTCCTCTCAGTAACAAGGTGTCCTCCCTCCTCTCAGTAACAAGGTGTTGTCCCTCCTCTCAGTAACAAGGTGTTGTCCCTCCTCTCAGTAACAAGGTGTTGTCCCTCCTCCTCTCAGTAACAAGGTGTTGTCCCTCCTCCTCTCAGTAACAAGGTGTTGTCCCTCCTCCTCTCAGTAACAAGGTGTTGTCCCTCCTCTCAGTAACAAGGTGTTGTCCCTCCTCTCAGTAACAAGGTGTTGTCGTCCCTCCTCTCAGTAACCAGGTGTTGTCCCTCCTCTCAGTAACAAGGTGTTGTCCCTCCTCTCAGTAACAAGGTGTTGTCCCTCCTCTCAGTAACAAGGTGTTGTCCTCCCTCCTCTCAGTAACCAGGTGTCCTCCCTCCTCTCAGTAACAAGGTGTTGTCCTCCCTCCTCTCAGTAACAAGGTGTTGTCCCTCCTCTCAGTAACAAGGTGTTGTCCCTCCTCTCAGTAACAAGGTGTTGTCCCTCCTCTCAGTAACAAGGTGTTGTCCCTCCTCTCAGTAACAAGGTGTTGTCCCTCCTCTCAGTAACAAGGTGTTGTCCTCCCTCCTCTCAGTAACAAGGTGTTGTCCTCCCTCCTCTCAGTAACAAGGTGTTGTCCCTCCTCTCAGTAACAAGGTGTTGTCCCTCCTCTCAGTAACAAGGTGTTGTCCCTCCTCTCAGTAACAAGGTGTTGTCCCTCCTCTCAGTAACAAGGTGTTGTCCCTCCTCTCAGTAACAAGGTGTTGTCCCTCCTCTCAGTAACAAGGTGTTGTCCCTCCTCTCAGTAACAAGGTGTTGTCCCTCCTCTCAGTAACAAGGTGTTGTCCCTCCTCTCAGTAACAAGGTGTTGTCCTCCCTCCTCTCAGTAACAAGGTGTTGTCCCTCCTCTTAGTAACAAGGTGTTGTCCCTCCTCTCAGTAACAAGGTGTTGTCCCTCCTCTCAGTAACAAGGTGTTGTCCCTCCTCTCAGTAACAAGGTGTTGTCCCTCCTCTCAGTAACAAGGTGTTGTCCTCCCTCCTCTCAGTAACAAGGTGTTGTCCCTCCTCTCAGTAACAAGGTGTTGTCCCTCCTCTCAGTAACAAGGTGTTGTCCCTCCTCTCAGTAGCATCTAAAATAACAACGTTTTGTCCTTCCTCTCAGTAGCTGCTTTGTCTGCACTATAGAATAGACAGACAGACAGGCCTGGCTCAGGTTGGAGATCTGCCTGCAGAATTAAACCCCCCCCCCCTCCCTGAAAGCCCTCCCTCGCCTCCCTCTATCCCCCCTCCAAGCCTCCTCCCCCTCTCTCCCTTAAAGCCTCCCTCCCTTAAAGGCCCCTCCTAT
>NW_027032350.1:0-4627 GCF_034236695.1 Oncorhynchus nerka
CTCTTGTATCTACCTAGTGAACTGATCTGCCCTGTTACCACACTGCTGGTGCTTCATAGTCACAGATCCTGGATCAGATCATGCTGCTCATCTCACTCCTTGCTTCTTTCAGCTTGTTGTCCAGGTGTTTTGTTGTGGATGTCTCTCTCTCTCTCTCTCTGTCTCTGTCTCTGTCTCTCTCTCTCTCTCTCTCTCTCTCTCCAGCCTCTCTCTCTGCTTATCTCTCTCTCTCTCTCTCTCTCTGTCTCTGTCTCTCTCTCTCTCTCTGTCTCTGTCTCTCTCTCTCTCTCTCTCTCTCTCTCTCTCTCTCTCTCTGCTCTCTCTCTCTCTCTCTCTGTCTCTGTCTGTCTCTCTCTCTCTCTCTCTGTCTCTGTCTTCTCTCTCTCTCTCTCTCTCTCTCTCTCTCTCTCTGTCTCTGTCTCTCTCTCTCTCTCTCTCTCTCTCTCTCTCTCTCTCTCTGCATACAGTAGACCTACACTCTGTGGTTTGGGATAGTTTTGTCATGTCCTCCTGTTGTCATGTCCTCCTGTTGTCATGTCCTCCTGTTGTCATGTCCTCCTGTTGTCATGTTCTCATGTCCTCCAGCTGTCATGTCCTCCAGCTGTCATGTCCTCCTGTTGTCATGTCCTCCTGTTGTCATTTTCTCATGTTGTCATGTTGTCATGTCCTCATGTTGTCATGTTGTCATGTCCTCCTGTTGTCATTTTCTCATGTTGTCATGTCCTCATGTTGTCATGTCCTCATGTTGTCATGTTCTCATGTCCTCCAGCTGTCATGTCCTCCAGCTGTCATGTCCTCATGTTGTCATGTTCTCATGTCCTCCAGCTGTCATGTTCTCATGTCCTCATGTTGTCATGTCCTCATGTTGTCATGTCCTCCAGCTGTCATGTTCTCATGTCCTCCAGCTGTCATGTCCTCATGTTCTTATGTCCTCATGTTCTCATGTCCTCATGTTGTCATGTTGTCATGTCCTCCAGCTGTCATGTCCTCCAGCTGTCATGTCCTCCAGCTGTCATGTCCTCCAGCTGTCATGTTGTCATGTCCTCCAGCTGTCATGTCCTCATGTTGTCATGTCCTCATGTCCTCCAGCTGTAATGTTGTCATGTCCTCGTGTTGTCATGTCCTCCAGCTGTCATGTCCTCATGTTGTCATGTTCTCATGTCCTCCAGCTGTCATGTTGTCATGTCCTCCAGCTGTCATGTTGTCATGTCCTCGTGTTGTCATGTCCTCTAGCTGTCATGTCCTCATGTTCTCATGTCCTCGTGTTGTCATGTTGTCATGTCCTCCAGCTGTCATGTCCTCCAGCTGTCATGTTCTCATGTCCTCATGTTGTCATGTTGTCATGTCCTCCAGCTGTCATGTCCTCCAGCTGTCATGTTGTCATGTCCTCC
Source organism: Oncorhynchus nerka (assembly GCF_034236695.1). Lineage (NCBI taxonomy): Eukaryota > Metazoa > Chordata > Actinopteri > Salmoniformes > Salmonidae > Oncorhynchus > Oncorhynchus nerka. The sequence continues at coordinate 1,392 of NW_027032350.1, forward strand.
AGCTGTCATGTCCTCATGTTCTCTTGTCCTCATGTTGTCATGTCCTCATGTTGTCATGTTCTCATGTCCTCCAGCTGTCATGTCCTCCAGCTGTCATGTTCTCATGTCCTCATGTTGTCATGTCCTCATGTTCTCATGTCCTCCAGCTGTCATGTCCTCATGTTCTCATGTCCTCATGTTCTCATGTCCTCATGTTGTCATGTTGTCATGTCCTCCAGCTGTCATGTTGTCATGTCCTCGTGTTGTCATGTCCTCCAGCTGTCATGTCCTCATGTTGTCATGTCCTCATGTCCTCCAGCTGTCATGTTGTCATGTCCTCGTGTTGTCATGTCCTCCAGCTGTCATGTCCTCATGTTGTCATGTTCTCATGTCCTCCAGCTGTCATGTCCTCCAGCTGTCATGTTCTCATGTCCTCATGTTGTCATGTCCTCATGTTGTCATGTCCTCCAGCTGTCATGTTCTCATGTCCTCCAGCTGTCATGTTCTCATGTCCTCCAGCTGCTGTCATGTATCTCATGTCCTCCAGCTGTCATGTTGTCATGTCCTCGTGTTGTCATGTCCTCCAGCTGTCATGTCCTCATGTTGTCATGTTCTCATGTCCTCCAGCTGTCATGTCCTCCAGCTGTCATGTCCTCCAGCTGTCATGTCCTCCAGCTGTCATGTTGTCATGTCCTCCAGCTGTCATGTTCTCATGTCCTCCAGCTGTCATGTTCTCATGTCCTCCAGCTGTCATGTCCTCCAGCTGTCATGTCCTCATGTCCTCCAGCTGTCATGTCCTCCAGCTGTCATGTCCTCCAGCTGTCATGTTCTCATGTCCTCCAGCTGTCATGTTCTCATGTCCTCCAGCTATCACGTCCTCATGTCCTCCAGCTGTCATGTCCTCCAGCTGTCATGTCCTCATGTCCTCCAGCTGTCATGTCCTCCAGCTGTCATGTTGTCATGTCCTCCAGCTGTCATGTCCTCCAGCTGTCATGTTCTCATGCCCTCCAGCTGTCATGTTGTCATGTCCTCCAGCTGTCATGTCCTCCAGCTGTCATGTTCTCATGTCCTCCAGCTATCATGTTGTCATGTCCTCCAGCTGTCATGTCCTCCTGCTGTCATGTTCTCATGTCCTCCAGCTGTCATGTTGTCATGTCCTCCAGCTGTCATGTCCTCTGTATCATGTTCTCATGTCCTCCAGCTGCTCATGTTCTCATATCCTCCTGCTGTCATGTGCTCTTGTCCTCCTGCTGTCATGTTTTCATGTTCTCTGTGTCATGTTCTCGTCCTCCTGCTGTCATGTTCTCATGTTTTCATGTTCTCCTGTTGTCATGTTCTCACATCCTCCTGCTGTCATGTTTTCATGTTCTCATGTCCTCCTGCTGTCATGTTCTCATGTCCTCCAGCTGTCATGTTCTCACATCCTCCTGTTGTCATGATGTCATGTCCTCCTGCTGTCATGTCCTCATGTCCTCCAGCTGTCATGTTCTCATATCCTCCTGCTGTCATGTTCTCACATCCTCCTGCTGTCATGTTGTCATGTCCTCCAGCTGGCATGTCCTCCAGCTGTCATGTTGTCAATGTCCTCCAGCTGTCATGTCCTCCAGCTGTCATGTCCTCCAGCTGTCATGTTCTCATGTCCTCCAGCTGTCATGTTCTCAAGTCCTCCAGCTGTCATGTCCTCCAGCTGTCATGTTCTCAGGTCCTCCTGTTGTCATGTTCTCGGTCCTCCAGCTGTCAAGTCCTCTGCTGTCATGTTCTCAAGTCATCCAGCTGTCATGTCCTCCAGCTGTCATGTTCTCATGTCCTCCAGCTGTCATGTCCTCCAGCTGTCATGTTCTCATGTCCTCCAGCTGTCATGTTCTCATATCCTCCAGCTGTCATGTTCTCATGTCCTCCAGCTGTCATGTTCTCATGTCCTCCAGCTGTCACGTCCTCCAGCTGTCATGTTCTCATGTCCTCCAGCTGTCAAGTCCTCCAGCTGTCATGTTCTCACGTCCTCCAGCTGTCAAGTTCTCATGTCCTCCTGCTGTCATGTTCTCATGTCCTCCAGCTGTCATGTTCTCATGTCCTCCAGCTGTCAAGTTCTCATGTCCTCCTGCTGTCATGTTCTCATGTCCTCCAGCTGTCATGTCCTCCAGCTGTCATGTCCTCCAGCTGTCATGTTCTCATGTCCTCCAGCTGTCATGTTCTCATGTCCTCCAGCTATCACGTCCTCATGTCCTCCAGCTGTCATGTCCTCAGCTGTCATGTTGTCAAGTGTCCTCCAGCTGTCATGTCCTCCAGCTGTCATGTCCTCCAGCTGTCATGTCCTCAGTCATGTCCTCCTGTCATGTTGTCACATGTCCTCCAGCTGTCATGTCCTCCAGCTGTCATGTTCTCATGCCCTCAGCTGTCATGTTGTCATGTCCTCAGCTGTCATGTCCTCCAGCTGTCATGTTCTCATGTCCTCCAGCTATCTGTATTGTCATGTCCTCAGCTGTCATGTCCTCCTGCTGTCATGTTCTCATGTCCTCAGCTGTCATGTTGTCATGTCCTCAGCTGTCATGTCCTCCTGCTGTCATGTTCTCTCATGTCCTCCAGCTGTCATGTCCTCATGTTCTCATGTCCTCATGTTCTCATGTCCTCATGTTGTCATGTTGTCATGTCCTCCAGCTGTCATGTTGTCATGTCCTCGTGTTGTCATGTCCTCCAGCTGTCATGTCCTCATGTTGTCATGTCCTCATGTCCTCCAGCTGTCATGTTGTCATGTCCTCGTGTTGTCATGTCCTCCAGCTGTCATGTCCTCATGTTGTCATGTTCTCATGTCCTCCAGCTGTCATGTCCTCCAGCTGTCATGTTCTCATGTCCTCATGTTGTCATGTCCTCATGTTGTCATGTCCTCCAGCTGTCATGTTCTCATGTCCTCCAGCTGTCATGTTCTCATGTCCTCCAGCTGTCATGTCCTCATGTTGTCATGTCCTCATGTCCTCCAGCTGTCATGTTGTCATGTCTCTGCGTCATGTTGTCATAGTCTCAGCTGTCATGTCCTCTCAGCTGTTGTCATGTTCTCATGTCCTCCAGCTCAGTCATGTCCTCCAGCTGTCATGTCTCATGTCCTCCAGCTGTCATGTCCTCCAGCTGTCATGTTGTCATGTCCTCCAGCTGTCATGTTCTCATGTCCTCCAGCTGTCATGTCCTCATGTCCTCCAGCTGTCATGTCCTCCAGCTGTCATATTGTCAGGTCCTCCAGCTGTCATGTCCTCCAGCTGTCATGT
>NW_027032351.1:0-4628 GCF_034236695.1 Oncorhynchus nerka
ACGCTGAAACAACAACACGCTGAAACAACAACATGCTGAAACAACAACACGCTGAAACAACAACACGCTGAAACAACAACATGCAAACAACATGCTGAAACAACAACATGCTGAAACAACAACACGCTGAAACAACAACATGCTGAAACAACAACATGCTGAAACAACAACACGCTGAAACAACAACATGCTGAAACAACAACATGCTGAAACAACAACACGCTGAAACAACAACATGCTGAAACAACAACATGCTGAAACAACAACATGCTGAAACAACATGCTGAAACAACAACACGCTGAAACAACAACATGCTGAAACAACATGCTGAAACAACAACACGCTGAAACAACAACATGCTGAAACAACATGCTGAAACAACAACATGCTGAAACAACAACATGTTGTCCAATTTACATGAACTATTACTGTGAAAGAATACCATGCTACTGTTTGAGGAAAGTGCACAGTTATGGACTTGAAAAGTTATTAATAAACTAGGCACATTTGGGCAGTCTTGATACAACATTTTGAACAGAAATACAATGGTTCTTTGGATCAGTCTAAAACTTTGCATATACACTGCTGCCATCTAGTGGACAAAATCTAAATTGCACCTGGGCTGGAATAATACATTATGGCCTTTCTCTTGCATTTCAAAGATGATGGTACAAACAAAATACAAAAGAACATTTGTTTTTTTCTTTGTTTTATCTTTTATCAGATCTAATGTGTTATATTCTCCTACATTAATTTCATATTTCCACAAACTTCAAAGTGTTTCCTTTCAAATGGTATCAAGAATATGCATATCCTATCTTCAGGTCCTAAGCTACAGGTGGTTAGATTTGTGTTTGTCATTTTAGGAGGAAATTGAAAAAAAGGTGCTGATCCTTATTAGCAACAACCTGTTAACAACAACCTGTTAACAACAACAACCTGTTAACAACAACCTGTTAACAACAACCTGTTAACAACAACAACCTGTTAACAACAACCTGTTAACAACAACAACCTGTTAACAACAACCTGTTAACAACAACCTGTTATGTTAACAACAACAACCTGTTAACAACAACAACCTGTTAACAACAACCTGTTAACAACAACTACCTGTTAACAACAACAACCTGTTAACAACAACCTGTTAACAACAACAACCTGTTAACAACAACCTGTTAACAACAACAACCTGTTAACAACAACCTGTTAACAACAACCTGTTAACAACTACCTGTTAACAACAACAACCTGTTAACAACAACCTGTTAACAACTACCTGTTAACAACAACCTGTTAACAACAACCTGTTAACAACAACAACCTGTTAACAACAACCTGTTAACAACTACCTGTTAACAACAACAACCTGTTAACAACAACCTGTTAACAACAACCTGTTAACAACAACAACCTGTTAACAACAACCTGTTAACAACAACAACCTGTTAACAACAACAACCTGTTAACAACAACCTGTTAACAACAACAACCTGTTAACAACAACAACCTGTTAACAACAACCTGTTAACAACAACAACCTGTTAACAACAACCTGTTAACAACAACCTGTTAACAACAACAACCTGTTAACAACAACAACCTGTTAACAACAACAACAACCTGTTAACAACAACAACCTGTTAACAACAACCTGTTAACAACAACCTGTTAACAACAACAACCTGTTAACAACAACAACCTGTTAACAACAACCTGTTAACAACAACAACCTGTTAACAACAACAACCTGTTAACAACAACAACCTGTTAACAACAACAACCTGTTAACAACAACCTGTTAACAACAACAACCTGTTAACAACAACAACCTGTTAACAACAACCTGTTAACAACAACCTGTTAACAACAACAACCTGTTAACAACAACAACCTGTTAACAACAACAACCTGTTAACAACAACCTGTTAACAACAACCTGTTAACAACAACAACCTGTTAACAACAACCTGTTAACAACAACCTGTTAACAACAACAACCTGTTAACAACAACCTGTTAACAACAACAACCTGTTAACAACAACAACCTGTTAACAACAACCTGTTAACAACAACCTGTTAACAACAACAACCTGTTAACAACAACAACCTGTTAACAACAACCTGTTAACAACAACAACCTGTTAACAACAACCTGTTAACAACAACCTGTTAACAACAACAACCTGTTAACAACAACCTGTTAACAACAACAACAACCTGTTAACAACAACAACCTGTTAACAACAACAACCTGTTAACAACAACCTGTTACAACCTGTTAACAACAACAACCTGTTAACAACAACCTGTTAACAACAACCTGTTAACAACAACAACCTGTTAACAACAACCTGTTAACAACAACCTGTTAACAACAACAACCTGTTAACAACTACCTGTTAACAACAACCTGTTAACAACAACAACCTGTTAACAACAACCTGTTAAGAACAACTACCTGTTAACAACAACCTGTTAACAACAACCTGTTAACAACAACAACCTGTTAACAACAACAACCTGTTAACAACAACAACCTGTTAACAACAACCTGTTAACAACAACCTGTTAACAACAACAACCTGTTAACAACAACCTGTTAACAACAACCTGTTAACAACAACCTGTTAACAACAACAACCTGTTAACAACAACAACCTGTTAACAACAACAACCTGTTAACAACAACCTGTTAACAACAACCTGTTAACAACAACAACCTGTTAACAACAACAACCTGTTAACAACAACAACCTGTTAACAACAACCTGTTAACAACAACAACCTGTTAACAACAACATGCTGAAACAACAACACGCTGAAACAACAACATGCTGAAACAACAACATGCTGAAACAACAACACGCTGAAACAACGTGGTTTCATGAAGCTTTCATACATACAGTTCATGTACATCAGGTCACCAGATCCACATCTGTGTTGTTCCGTCTAGCTGTATGTACGGCAGGTTAGTGGGATGGTTAGGGGTTCTACCCAGGGTCCAGGCCAGATCCCATCCTGTCTGTCAGGAAGTCAAACTTGGAGAGAAGCAGCTCTGCTCACCTACTGTAAGAACCCTCCACTTCTTCTACACTATTCAACCTGCTCTGCTGTGCAGTCACCTCCAAGTCAAATAAACCTCTGCCCTAGTTTATCCCTCTCTAAGGGAGAGGGTTCGATTGAGGAGGGGAGCAAAGAGAAAGAGGTGGGTTAGATTAGGGTGGGGGCTAAGGGAGGAGGCTCTACGGGAGGAGGCTCTAAGGGAGGAGGCTCTACGGGAGAGGGTTAGATTAGGGTGGGGGCTAAGGGAGGAGGCTCTAAGGGAGATGGTTAGATTGAGGAGGGGAGCAAAGAGAAAGAGGTGGGTTAGATTAGGGTGGGGGCTAAGGGAGGAGGCTCTAAGGGAGAGGGTTAGATTGAGGAGGGGAGCAAAGAGAAAGAGGTGGGTTAGATTAGGGTGGGGGCTAAGGGAGGAGGCTCTACGGGAGAGGGTTAGATTAGGGTGGGGGCTACGGGAGGAGGCTCTAAGGGAGAGGGTTAGATTGAGGAGGGGAGCAAAGAGAAAGAGGTGGGTTAGATTAGGGTGGGGGCTACGGGAGGGGGCTAAGGAACAGGGAGTTCCCACTCAGTTAATGCAGGACCTACAGAGGAACCTAAAAAGTTGGAATCGGGGTTCCTTACCTAAATCAGGACTCTTACCTTCAACATTCCTGTCCTCCAGGTCATGTTTTCATTAACCCGACAAATTGACACAGTTGTTAGTGATGGCGGGGGATTCCTCCACCCGTAACAAAGACAGGACAGGACAGGGAGAGGACAGAAGAGGACAGGAGATGAGAGGACAGGAGATGACAGGACAGGAGAGGAGATGAGAGGACAGGAGAGGAGATGAGAGGACAGGAGAGGAAAGGACAGGACAGGAGAGGAGAGGCAGGTTGACACCCTCAGACACCAAACCACGGCAGGGCTCTCTTGTACCCGTCCCCATTCCTGGGAACAGTGGTGCACTGGCAGGGGTGTGTGCAAGTGTTATCTGCTGAGTGGGTACCTCAGCCATACGTCTCACACACACGAACACACAGCCACGTACACCCCTCAGTTACATGCGTCAGTGGAAAATCCAGGCGGAGAGAGAACCCACCCTTGTCTGTTGGCCTGCCCGGTGCGGCCGTGGGATAAAAGACAGTTCCTTAAGGCTACTTGTTCTCCTCCCTCTTCGGGCAGTGGGTTCGTGACTCTCCTATCCTGTCCTCTCCTATCCTGTCCTCTCCTCTCCTGTCCTGTCCAGTCCAGTCCTCTCCTCTCACTCTGTGTCAATATAGTAAGGGGATCTACAGATGGCTCCAGTCAGTCCTTAAGGTCATACACATGTGATATCAGCCACTGAGCTATTCAGCCTGGATACTCTTACACACACACACACACTGGAAGCAGACAAATGATCTGTACCATCCAATGGACATGAGAAGATCATTACCTGTTAACAACAACAACCTGTTAACAACAACAACCTGTTAACAACAACAACCTGTTAACAACAACCTGTTAACAACAACCTGTTAACAACAACAACCTGTTAACAACAACCTGTTAACAACAACCTGTTAACAACAACAACCTGTT
>NW_027032352.1:0-4628 GCF_034236695.1 Oncorhynchus nerka
ACTGAGGTGCCGCTCCCCTCACAGCTCCGCAGGGCAAGCACCATGGTCTTGTAGCGGATGCGAGCTTCAACTGGAAGCCAGTGGAGAGAGCGGAGGAGCGGGGTGACGTGAGAGAACTTGGGAAGGTTGAACACCAGACGGGCTGCGGCGTTCTCTGATGAGTTGTAGGGGTTTAATGGCACAGGCAGGGAGCCCAGCCAACAGCGAAGTTGCAGTAATCCAGACGGGAGATGACAAGTGCCTGGATTAGGACCTGCGCCGCTTCCTGTGTGAGGCAGGGTCGTACTCTGCGGATGTTGTAGAGCATGAACCTACAGGAACGGGCCACCGCCTTGATGTTAGTTGAGAACGACAGGGTGTTGTCCAGGATCACGCCAAGGTTCTTAGCGCTCTGGGAGGAGGACACGATGGAGTTGTCAACCGTGATGGCGAGATCATGGAACGGGCAGTCCTTCCCCGGGAGGAAGAGCAGCTCCGTCTTGCCGAGGTTCAGCTTGAGGTGGTGATCCGTCATCCACACTGATATGTCTGCCAGACATGCAGAGATGCGAGAAGATTAATTGTGTGTCGTCTGCATAGCAATGATAGGAGAGACCATGTGAGGTTATGACAGAGCCAAGTGACTTGGTGTATAGCGAGAATAGGAGAGGGCCTAGAACAGAGCCCTGGGGACACCAGTGGTGAGAGCACGTGGTGAGGAGACAGATTCTCGCCACGCCACCTGGTAGGAGCGACCTGTCAGGTAGGACGCAATCCAAGCATGGGCCGCGCCGGAGATGCCCAACTCGGAGAGGGTGGAGAGGAGGATCTGATGGTTCACAGTATCGAAGGCAGCCGATAGGTCTAGAAGGATGAGAGCAGAGGAGAGAGAGTTAGCTTTAGCAGTGGAGTGCCTCCGTGATACAGAGAAGAGCAGTCTCAGTTGAATGACTAGTCTTGAAACCTGACTGATTTGGATCAAGAAGGTCATTCTGAGAGATAGCGGGAGAGCTGGCCAAGGACGGCACGTTCAAGAGTTTTGGAGAGAAAAGAAAGAAGGGATACTGGTCTGTAGTTGCTGACATCGGAGGGATCGAGTGTAGGTTTTTTCAGAAGGGGTGCAACTCTCGCTCTCTTGAAGACGGAAGGGACGTAGCCAGCGGTCAGGGATGAGTTGATGAGCGAGGTGAGGTAAGGGAGAAGGTCACCGGAAATGGTCTGGAGAAGAGAGGAGGGGATAGGGTCAAGCGGGCAGGTTGTTGGGCGGCCGGCCGTCACAAGACGCGAGATTTCATCTGAGAGAGAGGGGAGAAAGAGGTCAGAGCACAGGGTAGGGCAGTGTGAGCAGAACTAGCGGTGTCGTTTGACTTAGCAAACGAGGATCGGATGTCGTCGACCTTCTTTTCAAAATGGTTGACGAAGTCATCTGCAGAGAGGAGGAGGGGGGAGGAGGATTCAGGAGGGAGGAGAAGGTTGCAAAGAGCTTCCCTAGGGTTAGAGGCAGATGCTTGAATTTAGAGTGGTAGAAAGTGGCTTTAGCAGCAGAGACAGAAGAGGAAAAATGTAGAGAGGAGGGAGTGAAAGGATGTCAGGTCCGCAGGGAGGCGAGTTTTCCTCCATTTCCGCCGGCTGCCCGGAGCCCTGTTCTGTGAGCTCGCAATGAGTCGTCGAGCCACGGAGCGGGGGGGAGGACCGAGCCGGCCTGGAGGATAGGGGACATAGAGAGTCAAAGGATGCAGAAAGGGAGGAGAGGAGGGTTGAGGAGGCAGAATCAGGAGATAGGTTGGAGAAGGTTTGAGCAGAGGGAAGAGATGATAGGATGGAAGAGGAGAGAGTAGCGGGGAGAGAGAGCGAAGGTTGGGACGGCGCGATACCATCCGAGTAGGGGCAGTGTGGGAAGTGTTGGATGAGAGCGAGAGGAAAAGGATACAAGGTAGTGGTCGGAGACTTGGAGGGGAGTTGCAATGAGGTTAGTGGAAGAACAGCATCTAGTAAAGATGAGGTCGAGCGTATTTCCTGCCTTGTGAGTAGGGGGGGAAGGTGAGAGGGTGAGGTCAAAAGAGGAGAGGAGTGGAAAGAAGGAGGCAGAGAGGAATGAGTCAAAGGTAGACGGGGGGAGGTTAAAGTCGCCCCCAGAACTGTGAGAGGTGAGCCGTCCTCAGGAAAGGAGCTTATCAAGGCATCAAGCTCATTGATGAACTCTCCGAGGGAACCTGGAGGGCGATAAATGATAAGGATGTTAAGCTTGAAAGGGCTGGTAACTGTGACAGCATGGAATTCAAAGGAGGCGATAGACAGATGGGTAAGGGGAGAAAGAGAGAATGACCACTTGGGAGAGATGAGGATCCCGGTGCCACCACCCCGCTGACCAGAAGCTCTCGGGTGTGCGAGAACACGTGGGCAGACGAAGAGAGAGCAGTAGGAGTAGCAGTGTTGTCTGTGGTGATCCATGTTTCCGTCAGTGCCAAGAAGTCGAGGGACTGGAGGGAGGCATAGGCTGAGATGAACTCTGCCTTGTTGGCCGCAGATCGGCAGTTCCAGAGGCTACCGGAGACCTGAACTCCACGTGGGTCGTGCGCGCTGGGACCACCAGATTAGGTGGCCGCGGCCACGCGGTGTGGAGCGTTTGTATGGTCTGTGCAGAGAGGAGAGAACAGGGATAGACAGACACATAGTTGACAGGCTACACAAGAGGCTACGCTAATGCAAAGGAGATTGAATGACAAGTGGACTACACGCCTCGATCAAGCTTATCCTTTCTTAACAATCCTGTCGTCTCAGATTTTCAAAATATGCTTTAGAACCAGAGAAAATCACTCATTTGTGTAAGAGTGGTGATAGCTAGCTTAGCATTAGCGTTAGCATTTAGCACGCAACATATTCACAAAAACCAGCCAAGGAATCAAATAAAATAATTTACCTTTGAAGAACTTCAGATGTTTCAATGAGGAGACTCTCAGTTACATAGCAGATGTCCAGTTTTTCCTGAAAGATTATTGTGTAGGACACATCGTTCCCTTTTGTTACTATGCATTTGGCTACGGAAACTAACCGAAAATTCAGTCACCTACATGTCGAACTTTTTTCCGAATTAACTCCATAATATCGACTGAAACATCGAAAACGTTGTTTGAATCAATCCTGAAGGTGGTTTGTCATATTTCTCTCCATTGAAAGCACCGTCCTTGTAGCCTGATTTGTTCTGAGATTTGAATGGAAAAATACCGGGACCTGACTTTTGCGCACCAATTGCCACGCAGACACCAAGCGGGACACCTGGTAAATGTAGTCCCTTATGGTCAATCTTCCAATGATATGCCTACAAATACGTCACAATGCTGCAGAGACCTTGGGGAAACAAGATAAAGTGTCTGTTCATTCCTGTCGCATTCACAGCCATATAAGGCGATCATGGAAAACGTAGCCTCAGAAATCCTGTGCATTTCCTGGTCGGTCATACATCTTGGTTTTGCCCGAAGCATTTGTTCTAAGGGACTCACAGTGAAAATCTTTGCATTTCTGGAAACGTAAGACTGTCTTCTTTCCAAAACTATCAATTCCAAGCATATTCAAGCATCTTTTCGTGACAAAATATTGCGCTTAAAACGGGCACGTCTTTTTATCCAAAAATGAAATACTGCCCCTAGAGTCTTAAGAGGTTAAAATGATACAGTACTGCTGAGGTAGGCTAGCTGGCAGTGGCTGCGTTGGTGACTTTGTAGGCTAGCTGGCAGTGGCTGCGTTGTTGACACTACACTAATCAAGTCGTTCCGTTGAGTGTAAAGTTTCTACAATGCTGCTATTCGGGGGCTAGCTGGCTAGCTAGCAGTGTTGATTACGTTATGCTATGTTAAAAGAACGACAATAGCTGGCTAGCTAACCTAGAAAATCGCTCTAGACTACACAATTATCTTTGAAACAAAGACGGCTATGTAGCTAGCTATGTAGCTAGCTACGATCAAACAAATCACACCGTTGGGACTGTAATGAAATGAAATGAAAATGTGATACTACCTGTGGAGCTGAAGCGGAATGCGACTGGAATGCGAAAGTTCTATTCAGTAGACGTTGGCTAGCTGTTGGCTAGCTAGGAGTGACTCCTACGTTAAGGACGACAAATAGCTCGCTAGCTAACCTCGTAAATTAAGATAATCACTCTAAGACTACACACCTAAACTACACAATATCTTGGCACGAAGACAGCAAAGACAACTATGTAGCTAGCTAACACTACACTAATCAAGTCGCTCAGTTGAGTGTGATAGTTACTACAGTGCTACGGTAGACGGTGAACGTTAGCTAGCTGGCTAGCTGCTGGGCAGATAGGAGGACGACGAAATACGATAATTACGCAATTATCACTCTAAGACTACACACCTAAACTACACAATTATCTTGGATACGAAGACAGCAAAAGACAACTATGTAGCTAGCTAACACTACACTAATCAAGTCGCTCAGTTGAGTGTGATAGTTACTACAATGCTACGGTAGACGGTGAACGTTAGCTAGCTGGCTAGCTGCTGGGCAGATAGGAGGACGACTGTAAATACGATAATTACGCAATTATCTTTGATACAAAGATGGCTATGTAGCTAGCTAAGAAGAAATTGCTAAGATTAGACAAATCAAAACCGTTGTATCATAAT
>NW_027032353.1:0-4628 GCF_034236695.1 Oncorhynchus nerka
GGAGAAGCATCACCCCTCTCTCCCTAAGAAGCACCTTTAACGCTGCTCTCTGGTAACCAGTATGGGAGAAGCATCACCCCTCTCTCCCAAGAAGCACCTTAACGCTGTCTCTCTGGGTAACCAGTATGGGAGAAGCATCACCCCTCTCTCCCAAGAAGCACCTTAACGCTGTCTCTCTGGTAACCAGTATGGGAGAAGCATCACCCCTCTCTCCCCGAAGAAGCACCTTAACGCTGTCTCTCTGGTAACCAGTATGGGAGAAGCATCACCCCTCTCTCCCGCTAGAAGCACCTTAACGCTGTCTCTCTGGTAACCAGTATGGGAGAAGCATCACCTCTCTCCCCAAGAAGCACCTTAACGCTGTCTCTCTGGTAACCAGTATGGGAGAAGCATCACCCCTCTCTCCCCAAGAAGCACCTTTAACGCTGTCTCTCTGGTAACCAGTATGGGAGAAGCATCACCCCTCTCTCCCCAAGAAGCACCTTAACGCTGTCTCTCTGGTAACCAGTATGGGAGAAGCATCACCCCTCTCTCCCCAAGAAGCACCTTAACGCTGTCTCTCTGGTAACCAGTATGGGAGAAGCATCACCCCTCTCTCCCAAAGAAGCACCTTTAACGCTGTCTCTCTGGTAACCAGTATGGGAGAAGCATCACCCCTCTCTCCCCGAAGAAGCACCTTAACGCTGTCTCTCTGGTAACCAGTATGGGAGAAGCATCACCCTCTCTCCCCAAGAAGCACCTTAACGCTGTCTCTCTGGTAACCAGTATGGGAGAAGCATCACCTCTCTCTCCCCAAGAAGCACCTTAACGCTGTCTCTCTGGTAACCAGTATGGGAGAAGCATCACCCCTCTCTCCCCAAGAAGCACCTTAACGCTGTCTCTCTGGTAACCAGTATGGGAGAAGCATCACCCCTCTCTCCCCAAGAAGCACCTTTAACGCTGTCTCTCTGGTAACCAGTATGGGAGAAGCATCACCCCTCTCTCCCCAAGAAGCACCTTAACGCTGTCTCTCTGGTAACCAGTATGGGAGAAGCATCACCCCTCTCTCCCCAAGAAGCACCTTAACGCTGTCTCTCTGGTAACCAGTATGGGAGAAGCATCACCCCTCTCTCCCCAAGAAGCACCTTAACGCTGTCTCTCTGGTAACCAGTATGGGAGAAGCATCACCCTCTCTCCCCAAGAAGCACCTTAACGCTGTCTCTCTGGTAACCAGTATGGGAGAAGCATCACCCCTCTCTCCCAAGAAGCACCTTAACGCTGTCTCTCTGGTAACCAGTATGAGAAGCATCACCCCCTCTCCCCAAGAAGCACCTTAACGCTGTCTCTCTGGTAACCAGTATGGGAGAAGCATCACCCCTCTCTCCCCAAGCATAGCACCTTAACGCTGTCTCTCTGGTAACCAGTATGGGAGAAGCATCACCCCTCTCTCCCCAAGAAGCACCTTAACGCTGTCTCTCTGGTAACCAGTATGGGAGAAGCATCACCCTCTCTCCCCAAGAAGCACCTTAACGCTGTCTCTCTGGTAACCAGTATGGGAGAAGCATCACCCCTCTCTCCCCAAGAAGCACCTTAACGCTGCTCTCTCTGGTAACCAGTATGGGGAGAAGCATCACCCCTCTCTCCCCAAGAAGCACCTTAACGCTGTCTCTCTGGTAACCAGTATGGGAGAAGCATCACCCCTCTCTCCCCAAGAAGCACCTTAACGCTGTCTCTCTGGTAACCAGTATGGGAGAAGCATCACCCCTCTCTCCCCAAGAAGCACCTTAACGCTGTCTCTCTGGTAACCAGTATGGGAGAAGCATCACCCCTCTCTCCCCAAGAAGCACCTTAACGCTGTCTCTCTGGTAACCAGTATGGGAGAAGCATCACCCCTCTCTCCCCAAGAAGCACCTTAACGCTGTCTCTCTGGTAACCAGTATGGGAGAAGCATCACCCCTCTCTCCCCAAGAAGCACCTTAACGCTGTCTCTCTGGTAACCAGTATGGGAGAAGCATCACCCCTCTCCCCAAGAAGCACCTTAACGCTGTCTCTCTGGTAACCAGTATGGGAGAAGCATCACCCTCTCTCCCCAAGAAGCACCTTAACGCTGTCTCTCTGGTAACCAGTATGGGAGAAGCATCACCCCTCTCTCCCCAAGAAGCACCTTAACGCTGTCTCTCTGGTAACCAGTATGGGAGAAGCATCACCCCTCTCTCCCCAAGAAGCACCTTAACGCTGTCTCTCTGGTAACCAGTATGGGAGAAGCATCACCCCTCTCTCCCCAAGAAGCACCTTAACGCTGTCTCTCTGGTAACCAGTATGGGAGAAGCATCACCCCTCTCTCCCAAGAAGCTACCTTAACGCTGTCTCTCTGGTAACCAGTATGGGAGAAGCATCACCCCTCTCTCCCCAAGAAGCACCTTAACGCTGTCTCTCTGGTAACCAGTATGGGAGAAGCATCACCCCTCTCTCCCCAAGAAGCACCTTAACGCTGTCTCTCTGGTAACCAGTATGGGAGAAGCATCACCCCTCTCTCCCCAAGAAGCACCTTAACGCTGTCTCTCTGGTAACCAGTATGGGAGAAGCATCACCCCTCTCCCCAAGAAGCACCTTAACGCTGTCTCTCTGGTAACCAGTATGGGAGAAGCATCACCCCTCTCTCCCCAAGAAGCACCTTAACGCTGTCTCTCTGGTAACCAGTATGGGAGAAGCATCACCCCTCTCCCCAAGAAGCACCTTAACGCTGTCTCTCTGGTAACCAGTATGGGAGAAGCATCACCCCTCTCTCCCCAAGAAGCACCTTAACGCTGTCTCTCTGGTAACCAGTATGGGAGAAGCATCACCCCTCTCTCCCCAAGAAGCACCTTAACGCTGTCTCTCTGGTAACCAGTATGGGAGAAGCATCACCCCTCTCTCCCCAAGAAGCACCTTAACGCTGTCTCTCTGGTAACCAGTATGGGAGAAGCATCACCCCTCTCTCCCCAAGAAGCACCTTAACGCTGTCTCTCTGGTAACCAGTATGGGAGAAGCATCACCCCTCTCTCCCCAAGAAGCACCTTAACGCTGTCTCTCTGGTAACCAGTATGGGAGAAGCATCACCCCTCTCTCCCCAAGAAGCACCTTAACGCTGTCTCTCTGGTAACCAGTATGGGAGAAGCATCACCCCTCTCTCCCCAAGAAGCACCTTAACGCTGTCTCTCTGGTAACCAGTATGGGAGAAGCATCACCCCTCTCTCCCCAAGAAGCACCTTAACGCTGTCTCTCTGGTAACCAGTATGGGAGAAGCATCACCCCTCTCTCCCCAAGAAGCACCTTAACGCTGTCTCTCTGGTAACCAGTATGGGAGAAGCATCACCCCTCTCTCCCCAAGAAGCACCTTAACGCTGTCTCTCTGGTAACCAGTATGGGAGAAGCATCACCCCTCTCTCCCCAAGAAGCACCTTAACGCTGTCTCTCTGGTAACCAGTATGGGAGAAGCATCACCCCTCTCTCCCCAAGAAGCACCTTAACGCTGTCTCTCTGGTAACCAGTATGGGAGAAGCATCACCCCTCTCTCCCCAAGAAGCACCTTAACGCTGTCTCTCTGGTAACCAGTATGGGAGAAGCATCACCCCTCTCTCCCCAAGAAGCACCTTAACGCTGTCTCTCTGGTAACCAGTATGGGAGAAGCATCACCCTCTCTCTCCCCAAGAAGCACCTTAACGCTGTCTCTCTGGTAACCAGTATGGGAGAAGCATCACCCCTCTCTCCCCAAGAAGCACCTTAACGCTGTCTCTCTGGTAACCAGTATGGGAGAAGCATCACCCCTCTCTCCCAAGAAGCACCTTAACGCTGTCTCTCTGGTAACCAGTATGGGAGAAGCATCACCCTCTCCCCCAAGAAGCACCTTAACGCTGTCTCTCTGGTAACCAGTATGGGAGAAGCATCACCCCTCTCTCCCCAAGAAGCACCTTAACGCTGTCTCTCTGGTAACCAGTATGGGAGAAGCATCACCCCTCTCTCCCCAAGAAGCACCTTAACGCTGTCTCTCTGGTAACCAGTATGGGAGAAGCATCACCCCTCTCTCCCCAAGAAGCACCTTAACGCTGTCTCTCTGGTAACCAGTATGGGAGAAGCATCACCCCTCTCTCCCCAAGAAGCACCTTAACGCTGTCTCTCTGGTAACCAGTATGGGAGAAGCATCACCCCTCTCTCCCCAAGAAGCACCTTAACGCTGTCTCTCTGGTAACCAGTATGGGAGAAGCATCACCCCTCTCTCCCCAAGAAGCACCTTAACGCTGTCTCTCTGGTAACCAGTATGGGAGAAGCATCACCCCTCTCTCCCCAAGAAGCACCTTAACGCTGTCTCTGGTAACCAGTATGGGAGAAGCATCACCCTCTCTCCCCAAGAAGCACCTTAACGCTGTCTCTCTGGTAACCAGTATGGGAGAAGCATCACCCCTCTCTCCCCAAGAAGCACCTTAACGCTGTCTCTCTGGTAACCAGTATGGGAGAAGCATCACCCCTCTCTCCCCAAGAAGCACCTTAACGCTGTCTCTCTGGTAACCAGTATGGGAGAAGCATCACCCCTCTCTCCCCAAGAAGCACCTTAACGCTGTCTCTCTGGTAACCAGTATGGGAGAAGCATCACCCCTCTCTCCCCAAGAAGC
>NW_027032354.1:0-4629 GCF_034236695.1 Oncorhynchus nerka
ACATTTACATTTAAGTCATTTAGCAGACGCTCTTATCCAGAAGCGACTTACAAATTGGTGCGTTCACCTTAAGACATCCAGTGGAACAGCCACTTTACAATAGTGCATCTAAATCTTTTAAGGGGGGGTGAGAAGGATTACTTTATCCTATCCTAGGTATTCCTGAAAGAGGTGGGGTTTCAGGTGTCTCCGGAAGGTGGTGATTGACTCCGCTGTCCTGGCGTCGTGAGGGAGTTTGTTCCACCATTGGGGGCCAGAGCAGCGAACAGTTTTGACTGGGCTGCGCGGGAACTGTACTTCCTCAGTGGTAGGGAGGCGAGCAGGCCAGAGGTGGATGAACGCAGTGCCCTTGTTTGGGTGTAGGGCCTGATCAGAGCCTGGAGGTACTGAGGTGCCGTTCCCCTCACAGCTCCGTAGGCAAGCACCATGGTCTTGTAGCGGATGCGAGCTTCAACTGGAAGCCAGTGGAGAGAGCGGAGGAGCGGGGTGACGTGAGAGAACTTGGGAAGGTTGAACACCAGACGGGCTGCGGCGTTCTGGATGAGTTGTAGGGGTTTAATGGCACAGGCAGGGAGCCCAGCCAACAGCGAGTTGCAGTAATCCAGACGGGAGATGACAAGTGCCTGGATTAGGACCTGCGCTGCTTCCTGTGTGAGGCAGGGTCGTACTCTGCGGATGTTGTAGAGCATGAACCTACAAGAACGGGCCACCGCCTTGATGTTAGTTGAGAACGACAGGGTGTTGTCCAGGATCACGCCAAGGTTCTTAGCGCTCTGGGAGGAGGACACAATGGAGTTGTCAACCGTGATGGCGAGATCATGGAACGGGCAGTCCTTCCCCGGGAGGAAGAGCAGCTCCGTCTTGCCGAGGTTCAGCTTGAGGTGGTGATCCGTCATCCACACTGATATGTCTGCCAGACATGCAGAGATGCGATTCGCCACCTGGTCATCAGAAGGGGAAAGGAGAAGATTAATTGTGTGTCGTCTGCATAGCAATGATAGGAAGACCATGAGGTTATGACAGAGCCAGTGACTTGGTGTATGGCGAGAATAGGAGAGGGGCCTAGAGACAGAGGCCCTGGGGGACGCCAGTGGTAGAGAGCGCGTGGTGAGGAGACAGATTCTCGCCACGCCACCTGGTAGGAGCGACCTGTCGGGTAGGACGCAATCAAGCGTGGGCCGCGCCGAGATGCCAACTCGGAGAGGGTGGAAGGAGGATCTGATGGTTCTGCACGGTATCGAAGAGCAGCCGATAGGTCAGAAGGATGAGAGCAAGAGGAGAAGAAAGTTAGCTTTAGCAGTGCGGAGGGCCTCCGTGATGCAGAGAGGCAGTCTCAATTGGATGATAGTCTTGAAGCCTGTTGGTTAGGATCAGAAGAGTCATTCTGAGAGAATGGGAGAGCTGGCCAAGGGCCCGGCATTCAAGGTTTTGGAGAGAAAAGAAAGAAGGGATACTGGTCTGGTTGTTGACATGGAGGGATCGAGTGTAGGTTTTTCAGAAGGGTGCAACTCTCGCTCTCTTGAAGACAGAAGGGAGCGTAGCCAGCGGTCAGGGATGAGTTGATGAGCGGGTGAGGTAAGGAGAAGGTCTCCGGAGAAATGGTCTGGAGAAGAGAGGAGGGAATAGGTCAGCGGGCAGGTTGATCAGGCGGCGGCCGTCACAAAGGCAACGAGATTTCATCTGGGAGAGAGGGAAAGAGGTCAGAGCACAGGGGTAGGGCAGTGAGCAGAACCAGCGGTGTCGTTTGACAGCAAACGAGGATGGATGTCGTCGACCTTCTTTTCAAAATGGTTGACGAAGTCATCTGCAGAGGAGGAGGGAGGAGGAGGATTCAGGAGGAGAAGGTGGCAAAGAGCTTCCCTAGGGTTAGAGGCAGATGCTTGGACTTTAGAGTGGTAGAAAGTGGCTTTAGCAGCAGAGACAGAAGAGAGGAAAATGTGAGAGGAGAGAGTGAAAGGATGCCAGGTCCGCAGGAGGCGAGTTTTCCTCCATTTCCTTTTCGGCTGCGGGGCCTGATTCAGCGAGCTCGCAATGAGTCGTCGAGCCACGGAGCAGGAGGAGGACCGAGCGGCCTGGAGGATAGGGGACATAGAGAATCCAAGGGATGCAGAAAGGGAGGAGAAGGAGGGTGAGGAGGAGAATCAGGAGATAGGTTGGAGAAAGGTTTAGGCAGAGGGAAAGAGATGATAGGATGGAAGAGGAGAGTAAACGGGGAGAAGCGAAAGGTGGGACGCGCGATACCATCAGTAGGGAGCAGTGTGGGAAGTGTTGGATGAGAGCAAAGAGGAGAAAAGGATACAAGGTAGTGGTCGGAGACTTGGAGGAGATTGCAGTGAGGGTTAGTGGAAGAACAGCATCTAGTAAAGATGAGGTCGAGCGTATTGCCTGCTTGTGAGTAGAGGGGAAGGTGAGAGGTGAGGTCAAAGAGTGGAAAAAAGAGAGGCAGAGAGGAATGAGTCAAAGGTAGACGTGGGGAGGTTAAAGTCGCCCAGAACTGTGAGAGGTGAGCCGTCCTCAGGAAAGGAGCTTATCAAGGCATCAAGCTCATTGATGAACTCTCCGAGGAACCTGGAGGGCGATAAATGATAAGGATGTTAAGCTTGAAAGGGCTGGTAACTGTGACAGCATGGAATTCAAAGGAGGCGATAGACAGATGGGTAAGGGAGAAAGAGAGAATGACCACTTGGGAGAGATGAGGATCCCGGTGCCACCACCCCGCTGACCAGAAGCTCTCGGGGTGTGCGAGAACACGTGGGCGGACGAAGAGAGAGCAGTAGGAGTAGCAGTGTTATCTGTGGTGATCCATGTTTCCGTCAGTGCCAAGAAGTCGAGGGACTGGAGGAGGCATAGGCTGAGATGAACTCTGCCTTGTTGGCCGCAGATCGGCAGTTCCAGAGGCTACCGGAGACCTGGAACTCCACGTGGAGTCGTGCGCGCTGGGACCACCAGATTAGAGTGGCCGCGGCCACGCGGTGTGGAGCGTTTGTATGGTCTGTGCAGAGAGGAGAGAACAGGGATAGACAGACACATAGTTGACAGGCTACAGAAGAGGCTACGCTAATGCAAAGGAGATTGGAATGACAAATGGACTACACGTCTCGAATGTTCAGAAAGTTAAGCTTACGTAGCAGGAATCTTATTGACTAAAATAATTCAAATGATACAGTACTGCTGAAGTAGGCTAGCTGGCAGTGGCTGCGTTGTTGTTGTTCTATCTCTCTATAGTGCTGTTTCTTGTATTATGGTCTCTTGTTTCTTTAGAGGTTTCACTTTGTTGTCCTTTTTCTTTTCCTTTTTCTTCTGTCCTTATTTTGTCTTCCTTTCTTCTGTTAACTAGATATTTTTTGTTGTTATTCTTTGTAAGCTAGCTAGCTTCTTCCAGGAGAGTCCCTAGCAACTGCTTAGCAACAAGTAAACAATTCAGCTAGCTAAGATAACTGTACAATTTTATGAAAAATAGTTACTTCTTCAAAAGCCTGTCTTTTTGGTTTGTTCCTTGTTTTGTCTTCTATTGAGTCTTGCAGTTTTCTCTTGATTTTTTCGATGTACTTCACTCTAAAAAAACATTTAAATCTCAATATATACAGGAGCTCATTTTTCAGCAGCTGCTCAATTTGGAACTCCGGAACACACATTTACATTACATTTAGGTCATTTAGCAGACGCTCTTATCCAGAGCGACTTACAAATTGGTGCGTTCACCTTAAGACATCCAGTGGAACAGCCACTTTACAATAGTGCATCTAAATCTTTTAAGGGGGGTGAGAAGGATTACTATCCTATCCTAGGTATTCCTGAAAGAGGGGTGGGGTTTCAGGTGTCTCCGGAAGGTGGTGATTGACCCGCTGTCCTGGCGTCGTGAGGGAGTTTGTTCCACCATTGGGGGCCAGAGCAGCGAACAGTTTTGACTGGGCTGCGCGGAACTGTACTTCCTCAGTGGTAGGGAGGCGAGCAGGCCAGAGGTGGATGAACGCAGTGCCCTTGTTTGGGTGTAGGGCCTGATCAGAGCCCTGGAGGTACTGAGGTGCCGTTCCCCCTCACAGCTCCGCAGGCAAGCACCATGGTCTTGTAGCGGATGCGAGCTTCAACTGCCAGTGGAGAGCGGAGGAGCGGGGTGACGTGAGAGAACTTGGGAAGGTTGAACACCAGACGGGCTGCGTTCTGGATGAGTTGTAGGGGTTTAATGGCACAGGCAGGGAGCCCAGCCAACAGCGAGTTGCAGTAATCCAGACGGGAGATGACAAGTGCCTGGATTAGGACCTGCGCCGCTTCCTGTGTGAGGCAGGGTCGTACTTCTGCGGATGTTGTAGAGCATGAACCTACAGGAACGGGCCACCGCCTTGATGTTAGTTGAGAACGACAGGGTTTGTTGTCCAGGATCACGCCAAGGTTCTTAGCGCTCTGGGAGGAGGACACAATGGAGTTGTCAACCGTGATGGCGAGATCATGGAACGGGCAGTCCTTCCCGGGGGAGGAAGAGCAGCTCCGTCTTGCCGAGGTTCAGCTTGAGGTGGTGATCCGTCATCCACACTGATATGTCTGCCAGACATGCAGAGATGCGATTCGCCACCTGGTCATCAGAAGGGGGGAAAAGGAGAAGATTAATTGTGTGTCGTCTGCATAGCAATG
>NW_027032355.1:0-4629 GCF_034236695.1 Oncorhynchus nerka
ATATACCGTGACCAGCTCTCAGAGAACAGTAATGTCCTCATATACCGTGACCAGCTCTCATTAGAACAGTAATGTCCTCATATACCGTGACCAGCTCTCAGAGAACAGTAATGTCCTCATATACCGTGACCAGCTCTCAGAGAACAGTAATGTCCTCATATACCGTGACCAGCTCTCATTAAACAGTAATGTCCTCATATACCGTGACCAGCTCTCAGAGAACAGTAATGTCCTCATATACCGTGACCAGCTCTCATTAAACAGTAATGTCCTCATATACCGTGACCAGCTCTCATTAAACAGTAATGTCCTCATATACCGTGACCAGCTCTCAGAGAACAGTAATGTCCTCATATACCGTGACCAGCTCTCAGAGAACAGTAATGTCCTCATATACCGTGACCAGCTCTCAGAGAACAGTAATGTCCTCATATACCGTGACCAGCTCTCAGAGAACAGTAATGTCCTCATATACCGTGACCAGCTCTCAGAGAACAGTAATGTCCTCATATACCGTGACCAGCTCTCATTAAACAGTAATGTCCTCATATACCGTGACCAGCTCTCATTAAACAGTAATGTCCTCATATACCGTGACCAGCTCTCATTAAACAGTAATGTCCTCATATACCGTGACCAGCTCTCAGAGAACAGTAATGTCCTCATATACCGTGACCAGCTCTCAGAGAACAGTAATGTCCTCATATACCGTGACCAGCTCTCATTAAACAGTAATGTCCTCATATACCGTGACCAGCTCTCAGAGAACAGTAATGTCCTCATATACCGTGACCAGCTCTCATTAAACAGTAATGTCCTCATATACCGTGACCAGCTCTCATTAAACAGTAATGTCCTCATATACCGTGACCAGCTCTCAGAGAACAGTAATGTCCTCATATACCGTGACCAGCTCTCATTAAACAGTAATGTCCTCATATACCGTGACCAGCTCTCAGAGAACAGTAATGTCCTCATACAGTGACCAGCTCTCAGAGAACAGTAATGTCCTCATACCGTGACCAGCTCTCATTAAACAGTAATGTCCTCATATACAGTGACCAGCTCTCATTAAACAGTAATGTCCTCATATACCGTGACCAGCTCTCAGAGAACAGTAATGTCCTCATATACCGTGACCAGCTCTCAGAGAACAGTAATGTCCTCATATACCGTGACCAGCTCTCAGAGAACAGTAATGTCCTCATATACCGTGACCAGCTCTCATTAGAACAGTAATGTCCTCATATACCGTGACCAGCTCTCAGAGAACAGTAATGTCCTCATATACCGTGACCAGCTCTCAGTAGAACAGTAATGTCCTCATATACCGTGACCAGCTCTCAGAGAACAGTAATGTCCTCATATACCGTGACCAGCTCTCAGAGAACAGTAATGTCCTCATATACCGTGACCAGCTCTCAGAGAACAGTAATGTCCTCATATACCGTGACCAGCTCTCATTAAACAGTAATGTCCTCATATACCGTGACCAGCTCTCAGAGAACAGTAATGTCCTCATATACCGTGACCAGCTCTCAGAGAACAGTAATGTCCTCATATACCGTGACCAGCTCTCAGAGAACAGTAATGTCCTCATATACCGTGACCAGCTCTCATTAAACAGTAATGTCCTCATATACCGTGACCAGCTCTCATTAAACAGTAATGTCCTCATATACCGTGACCAGCTCTCAGAGAACAGTAATGTCCTCATATACCGTGACCAGCTCTCAGAGAACAGTAATGTCCTCATATACCGTGACCAGCTCTCAGAGAACAGTAATGTCCTCATATACCGTGACCAGCTCTCATTAAACAGTAATGTCCTCATATACCGTGACCAGCTCTCATTAAACAGTAATGTCCTCATATACCGTGACCAGCTCTCAGAGAACAGTAATGTCCTCATATACCGTGACCAGCTCTCAGAGAACAGTAATGTCCTCATATACCGTGACCAGCTCTCAGAGAACAGTAATGTCCTCATATACCGTGACCAGCTCTCATTAAACAGTAATGTCCTCATATACCGTGACCAGCTCTCAGAGAACAGTAATGTCCTCATACAGTGACCAGCTCTCAGAGAACAGTAATGTCCTCATACAGTGACCAGCTCTCATTAAACAGTAATGTCCTCATACAGTGACCAGCTCTCAGAGAACAGTAATGTCCTCATACAGTGACCAGCTCTCAGAGAACAGTAATGTCCTCAAACAGTGACCAGCTCTCATTAAACAGTAATGTCCTCATACAGTGACCAGCTCTCATTAAACAGTAATGTCCTCATACAGTGACCAGCTCTCAGAGAACAGTAATGTCCTCATACAGTGACCAGCTCTCAGAGAACAGTAATGTCCTCATACAGTGACCAGCTCTCAGAGAACAGTAATGTCCTCATACAGTGACCAGCTCTCAGAGAACAGTAATGTCCTCATACAGTGACCAGCTCTCAGAGAACAGTAATGTCCTCATACAGTGACCAGCTCTCATTAAACAGTAATGTCCTCATATACCGTGACCAGCTCTCAGAGAACAGTAATGTCCTCATACAGTGACCAGCTGTCATTAAACAGTAATGTCCTCATATACCGTGACCAGCTCTCAGAGAACAGTAATGTCCTCATACAGTGACCAGCTCTCATTAAACAGTAATGTCCTCATACAGTGACCAGCTAACATTAAACAGAAATGTCCTCATATACCGTGACCAGCTCTCATTAAACAGTAATGTCCTCATATACAGTGACCAGCTCTCAGAGAACAGTAATGTCCTCATACAGTGACCAGCTCTCAGAGAACAGTAATGTCCTCATACAGTGACCAGCTCTCATTAAACAGTAATGTCCTCATATACCGTGACCAGCTCTCATTAAACAGTAATGTCCTCATATACCGTGACCAGCTCTCAGAGAACAGTAATGTCCTCATACAGTGACCAGCTCTCATTAAACAGTAATGTCCTCATATACCGTGACCAGCTCTCAGAGAACAGTAATGTCCTCATACAGTGACCAGCTCTCATTAAACAGTAATGTCCTCATACAGTGACCAGCTCTCATTAAACAGAAATGTCCTCATATACCGTGACCAGCTCTCATTAAACAGTAATGTCCTCATATACCGTGACCAGCTCTCAGAGAACAGTAATGTCCTCATATACCGTGACCAGCTCTCAGAGAACAGTAATGTCCTCATACAGTGACCAGCTCTCAGAGAACAGTAATGTCCTCATACAGTGAGGGAAAAAATGATTTGATCCCCTGCTGATTTTGCCCGCTGACAAAAAAATTATCCGTCTATAATTTTAATGTTAGGTTTATTAGATACTATTTATCAACCTTTCTACCTGTTGTTATGGTGATACTATTTATCAACCTTTCTACCTGTTGTTATGGTGATACTATTTATCAACCTTTCTACCTGTTGTTATGGTGATACTATTTATCAACCTTTCTACCTGTTGTTATGGTGATACTATTTATCAACCTTTCTACCTGTTGTTATGGTGATACTATTTATCAACCTTTCTACCTGTTGTTATGGTGATACTATTTATCAACCTTTCTACCTGTTGTTATGGTGATACTATTTATCAACCTTTCTACCTGTTGTTATGGTGATACTATTTATCAACCTTTCTACCTGTTGTTATGGTGATACTATTTATCAACCTTTCTACCTGTTGTTATGGTGATACTATTTATCAACCTTTCTACCTGTTGTTATGGTGATACTATTTATCAACCTTTCTACCTGTTGTTATGGTGATACTATTTATCAACCTTTCTACCTGTTGTTATGGTGATACTATTTATCAACCTTTCTACCCGTTGTTGTTATGGTGATACTATGTATCAACCTTTCTACCTGTTGTTATGGTGATAATATTTATCAACCTTTCTACCTGTTGTTGTTATGGTGATACTATTTATCAACCTTTCTACCTGTTGTTATGGTGATACTATTTATCAACCGTTCTACCTGTTGTCATGGTGATACTATGTATCAACCTTTCTACCTGTTGTTATGGTGATACTATTTATCAAAGTGCAGCTGCCTCTACTCTTAAACCCCTGGATACCGTTTTTCATAGCGCCCTTTGTGTTATCACAGAAGACTGTGTAACGGTTCTCTTCCTCTTCTGAGGCAGAGTAGGAGAGATCGGACCAATGTGCAGAGTGGTAAGTGTCCATTTCAGTTTATTAAAACTGAACACTAAAGAATACAAAATAACAAAATGACTGATACAAATGAAAAACCCGAAACAGTCCTGAAATGTGAAACAAACATTACAACAGGAAACAACCACCCACAAAACACAATAGAAAACAGGCTCCCTAAATATGGTTCTCAATCAGGCACAACCGATTGACAGCTGCCTCTGATTGAGAACCATACCAGGCCAAACACAGAAATAGCAAATCATAGAAAAACTAACATAGATAACCCACCCAACTCACACCCTGACCATACTAAAACAATGACAAAACAAAGGAACTAAGGTCAGAACGTGACAGACTGTTTAATTACTCATGACTGTATCCTTTAATAAAAGTTTGGCTGGACCTCTTTAAAGTCAGGTAGATCACATCATGGCGCTCTTTTTGTTTACAAAGCCTCAGATTT
>NW_027032356.1:0-4630 GCF_034236695.1 Oncorhynchus nerka
CCCCTGTCAACCAGGTATGCTCCCATGTAGGACGCCAGGTGGTGCCCCTAGAGCGGGGTGGAGGACTGTCACACCCTGATCTGTTTCACCTGTCTTTGAGTTTGTCTCCACCCCCCAACAGGTGTCTCCCGTCTCCCCTCATTATCCCATGTGTATTTATACCTGCGTTTTCTGTTTGTCTGTTGCCAGTTCGTCTTGTCCTACCAGTGTGTTCCCGTGTTTCCTGTGCTCTAGTTTTGCCTTTCCTAGTCTTCTCAGTTGACCTTTTTGCCTGTCCTGACTCTGATCCTGCCAGCCATCCTGTACCTGCCTGACTCTGATTTTTGTCTGTCTTTGTCTGCCCTGACTTACCTTTTGCCTGCCCCTTGTACTATAATAAACACTGAAACTCGTACTATCCGCCTTCTGTGTCTGCGTCTGGGTCTTAGCCTTGATAAACATAAGGACAACTCAGAGTATGCTATTCTGTTCTTATGAAATGTCTTCATATGATAATGTTTCTTTAGACCTGCCTAAAATAAGTAATGGATTTATTGTGATGGTGTAGGCTATATTAAATTGATTTCATTAGAATTTTTTAAATGTAGATGTTTGTAGGCTGAGTGGAGATGCTAAATGTGTTTATGTTAATTAACAGGATATTACCTTGAGACCGTCAGCTATTTGAATGACAATCACCGGCTGACAAACAGCCTTAGCCAGGTGTACCGGTTTGTGTCAAGAACTGCAACGCTGCTTGGTTTTTCACCCTCAACAGTTTCCCATGGGTGTCAAGAATGGTCCACCACCCGAAGGAGACCCAGCGAACTTGACACAACTGTGGGAAGCATTGGAGTCAACATGGGCCAGCATCCCTGTGGAACGCTTTCTACACCATGTCCCGACGAATTGAGGCTGTTCTGAGGACAAAGGTAGTTTTTCCTAATGTTTGGTATACTCAGTGTACATAATGTATATATGTGTAAGGGGTGCAAATGGGCAGCAGAGAAGTCAGACGCAGGAGAGAAATAACTGTGTTTCGAACGGTGCAGTTTATTAACAAACCCACCGGAAAACAGAATAATAAAATAAATGGGTACATAACCCAGCGCACACCAGGACAGACGAGCACAAGCACTTACAGTAAACAATCACCGACAAGGACATGCGGGGGAACAGAGGGTTAAATACACAACTTGTAATTGATGGAATTGAAACCAGGTGTGATGGAAGACGAGACAAAACCAAAGAAAAATGACAGAGGATCAGCGTTGGCTAGAAGGTCGGTGACTTTGACCGCCGAATGCCGCCGAACAAGGAGAGGGACCAACTTCGGCAGAAGTCGTGACAATATGTACCATATATGACGCATACTGTGACATATGCAGCGTTTACCGTGAATGCAGACTCTGCTAAAGCGGGAACATTGCCTTTAAATTTAAATCACGCTGAATTTCTGCGATGCAGATTGAATAGAGCCCTAAGGCTTGCATCCAAAATTACACCCTATTTCCTATTTAGTGCAACAGTTTTCCTTTTTAGTGCAATACTTTTGATCAGGGCCCATAGGGCTCCGGTCCAAAGTAGTGCAACATACACTCTTAGAAAAAAGGGTTCCAAAACGGCTCTTTGGCTTTCTCCATAGGAAAAGCCTTTCTGGTTCCAGGTAGAACCATTTTGGGTTCCATGTAAAACCCTATGTCTAAAGGGTTCTACATGAAACCCCAAATGGTTTTACTTGGAACCAACAAAGGATCCACCATGGGGACAGCCAAACACTTTCTAGAAAACACCTATTTTTATAAGCGTGTATAGGGAATCGGATGGCATTTGGGACGCAACCTAAGTTCCATGGTATATGCCACGGACACTCTCTCCCATCTATACCACTTTTAACACTGGCTTCAATTGTGCACAATGGAGGCTGCACAATAGGGTTGACTACATTTACAACCTGTTGACATTTCAAAGCCCACCACAAACACACAGACACAGACATAGACATAGAGACACACACACACACACAGGGTCGACGAGGGACTGGTCCACACCACACTGCAGAAGTTTGTTTCATGCTCGACTGAGGAAAGTACAAAGAAAGGGTCCCGGCTGAATTGGTGGCTAGCTGATGTCGCCTTGACTTGAAGAGAGAGAGTACGTGTGTGTGTATGAGACAGTGAGTGAAAGAAAGGAAAGTGGAGAAAAGAGCCTCCTCAGCCCTGAAGGGAAAGGTCGCAGACTGACAGGGCAGCCAAGGGAGTCGAGGGAAGCAAGAACGAGAGGGAACGGTCGGTTCACATCTGTCGTACAGAGTCACACACAGCACTACACACATACACGCGCACAGATTCACACATGAAGACATGCTCACACACATACACTGACACAGGCTCTCTTTTATTTTCTCTCACACTCAACACTACACACACAGACTGACACAAAGACATACTCACTCACACAAACACAGATTCCCACATGAAACCATGCTCACATACACACTGACAAACAGACAATGACTCTCACACACCATCCCCGCAGCGCTGAAAGCTGAGTGGTAACCCAGCTATGTTGACATGAAAGATCGGAGTTCCAAAACAGCGAATGGTTAATGTGACAAAAGTATTAATTTTGATTGGTCGTTGCTTGCAACTGAATGTACAGTAACCAAGTTGCAGATAAATTGCTTATCAGTTGCTAGGGGTGTTATACGACGCAATCCAAATGTAACATAGTTGCAAGCAACTAAAGTTGCATCCAAGTAGCTTCATGGCTGGGGTTACACAATGCAACTTTCATGCAATTTTAGCATTTTCAGGTTGTAAGTGACATTATTTCAAGCTATTTGCTGATACAAGAAGCAACTCAAATGCAACAGAAAAGCATGCAGCAGTCGATCAAATTGAAGCTGATGTTGTCACATATTGGTTGAGAATTCTATACTCCCTAATGTCATCTGTTCCATTACATCGGGATTTCACAAATGATTTATCGAACAGTTTGACTACCTAGCTAACTACGTAGTTAGCTAATTTATCAAACAGAAAAATAATTAGATTTCCCCCACTGTAATGTTAGCCAGCAATACACAATATGTAATTGTGATATTTTGCCCCAAAAATGTTTTTGCTTTGTCATTATGGAGTATTGTGTGTAGATTGATGAGGAAAAAAACTATTTAATCCATTTTAGAATGAGGCACTGTATGTAGCTCACCCAATTACTTGAGGTTTGACATTAAAAGAGTGCTAAGGGTACATGTCACCAAGGTTACTTTCTCAGTTTCATTGATTTCAATACAATATGAGTGAAAGTGAGTGAAAGATGTTGCACGCTATTGATTACAGTAGAAGAAGCTAATCAATTGCAGTCTTGAATGACCGCTTGGAAAATATTGGTGCGTGTGCAGTTTATAAAGTAGAAATTTAGGAAAGTACAAGTAATCTGAACACAAGTGTGACACATGTGGGTTGGGAGTAACTTTTATGTATTGGTCTTCAAAATATCACTTTTTTTTCAGCATATTGATTGTGTTTTGACACTCTGCCATTTTTCAAAAAGCAGCAACATTATATTTTTCAATGTATGTTTTAGGAATATAAATGGTACTTTTACATATAAATGGTACTTTATCAAGTAAAAACTACTGAATGAGCCCAAAAACGTGCTATGATTGATTTATTGAAAGTGTGTTTTCCTGGCTTTTATTAGTTGTCGGGGCTGTTACACAAAGCAATCAAGCAGCAACTTTGTTGTAAGCAACCAGTGGTGTAAAATACTTTAAAGTACTACTTAAAATGTTTCTTTAGGTATTTGTACTTTACTTTTTATATTTTTGATCACTTTTACATTCATAAAGAAATGCTTGTACTTTTTACTCCATACATTTTCCCTAACACATCAAAGTAATTGGTACATTTCCAATGCTTATCAGGACAGATAAGTGGTCAAATTCACATCCCTGGTCATTCCTATTGCCTCTGATCTGGAGGACTCACTAAACACAAATGCTTAGTTTGTAAATGATGTCTGCGTGTTGTAGTGTGTCCCTGGCTATCTGTAAATTTAAAAAAATAAAATTGTGCCGTGTGATCTTATTATAAGCCATTTGAAATTATTAATACTTTTGATACAGGTCGTTGCTTGCAACTGAATGTACAGTAACCAAGTTGCAGATAAATTGCTAATCAGTTGCTAGGGGTGTTATACGACACAATCCAAATGTAACATAGTTGAAAGCAACTAAAGTTGCATCGCTGGGGTTACACAACGCAACTTTCATGCAATTTTAGCATTTTCAGGTTGTAAGTGACATTATTTCAAGCTATTTGCTGATACAAGAAGCAACTCAAATGCAACAGAAAAGCATGCAGCAATTTCATGCAGCAATTCACTTTTCTTTTGATACTTAAGTATATTTAAAACAAAATACTTTTAGACTTTTACTCAAGTAGTATTTTTCTGGGCGACTTTCACTTTTACTTGAGTAATTTTCTATGAAGGTATCTTTACATTTACTCAAGTATGTAAATTGGGTACTTTTTCCACCACTTCAAGCTACCAAAGTTGCATTAAAGTTGATTTGTTTTACACCAGTTTCACCTGCAGCCTCACACTGACACACAGACACACACACTTACTAACATTTACATTT
>NW_027032357.1:0-4630 GCF_034236695.1 Oncorhynchus nerka
TATGAGCACTTCCGGGTTGGAGCGGCGGTGCTTATCTGCACTCGGTCCGCAGGTAGTATTACATTTCATTACATTTCATTATAGTACAGGTTTGATTTGTCTAATCTTAGCAATTTCTTCTTAGCTAGCTACACAGCCGTCTTTGTATCATAGATAATTGCGTAATTATCGTATTTCGTCGTCCTACGCAGTCTACACTGCCCTGCAGCTAGCCAGCTAGCTAACGTCCACCGTTAGCTAGTCCACCGTCTACCGATTAGCAGCACAACTATTACACTCAACTGAACGACTTGATTAGTGTAGTGTTAGCTAGCTACATAGTTGTCTTTGCTGTCTTCGTACCCAAGATAATTGTAGTTTAGAGTGTGTAGTTTTATGTCGTCCTTAACATAGGAGACTCTGCTAGCTAGCCAACAGCTAGCCAACGTCTACAACAGAACTTCTGCACTCAACAATCCGGTCGCATTTCAGCTTCGCTCCACAGGTAGTATCACATTTTCATTTCATTTCATTACAGTACAACGGCTTGATTTGTTTGATCGTAGCTAGCTACATAGCTAGCTACATAGCAAATCTTTGTATCAAAGATAATTGTGTAGTCTAGAGCGATTTCCTAGGTTAGCCAGCCAGCTATTGTCGTTCTTTTAACGCAACGTAACGTAATCAACACTGCTAGCTAGCCAGCTAGCCCCGAATAGCAGCACAGTAGAAACTATTACACTCAACGGAACGACTTGATTAGTGTAGTGTCAACAACCAGCCAATGCCAACTAGCCTACTTAGTCAACAACGCAGCCTCTGCCAGCTAGCCTACTTCAGCAGTACTGTATCATTTTAATCATTTTTAGTCAATAAGATTCTTGCTACGTAAGCTTAACTCTCTGAACACTCGTGACGTGTAGTCCACTTGTCATTCAATCTCCTTTGCATTAGCGTAGCCTCTTGTGTAGCCTGTCAACTATGTGTCTGTCTATCCCTGTTCTCTCCTCTCTGCACAGACCATACAACGCTCCACACCGCGTGGACGCAGCCACCTAATCTGGTGGTCCCAGCGCACGACCCACGTGGGTTCAGGTCTCCGGTAGCCTCTGGAACTGCCGATCTGCGGCCAACAAGGCAGAGTTCATCTCCGCCTATGTCTCCCTCAGTCCCTCGACTTCTTGGCACTGACGGAAACATGGATCACCACAGACAACACTGCTACTCCTACTGCTCTCTCTTCGTCTGCCCACGTGTTCTCGCACACGAGAGCTTCTGGTCAGCGGGGTGGTGGCACCCGGGATCCTCATCTCTCCCAAGTGGTCATTCTCTCTTTCTCCCCTTACCCATCTGTCTATCGCCTCCTTTGAATTCCATGCTGTCACAGTTACCAGCCCTTTCAAGCAACATCCTTATCATTTATCGCCCTCCAGGTTCCCTCGGAGAGTTCATCCCAATGAGCTTGATGCCTTGATAAGCTCCTTTCCTGAGGACGGCTCACCTCTCTCACAGTTCTGGGCGACTTTAACCTCCCCACGCCTACCTTTGACTCATTCCTCTCTGCCTCCTTCTTTCCACTCCTCTCCTCTTTTGACCTCACCCTCTCACCTTCCCCCTACTCACAAGGCAGGAAATACGCTCGACCTCATCTTTACTAGATGCTGTTCTTCCACTAACCTCTCGTTGCAACTCCCCTCAAGTCTCCGACCACTACCTTGTATCCTTTTCCCTCTCGCTCTCATCCAACACTTCCACACTGCCCCCTACTCGGATGGTATCGCACCGTCCCAACCTTCGCTCTCTCTCTCCCTGCTCTCTCCTCTTCCATCCTGTCATCTCTTCCCTCTGCTCAAACCTTCTCAACCTATCTCCTGATTCTGCCTCCTCAACCCTCCTCTCACTCCCTTTCTGCATCCTTTGACTCTCTATGTCCCCTATCCTCCAGGCTCGGTCCTCCCTCCGCTCCGTGGCTCGACGAGCTCATTGCGAGGCTCACAGGACAGGAGCTCCGGGCAGCCGGCGGAAATGGAGGAAAACTCGCCACTCCCTGCGGACCTGACATCCTTCTCCCCTCCTCTCTACATTTTCCTCTTCTCTCTCTGCTGCTAAAGCCACTTTCTACCACTCTAAATTCCAGCATCTGCCTCTAACCCTGGAAGCTCTTTGCAACCTTCTCCTCCCTCCTGAATCCTCCTCCCCCCCCCTCCTCCCTCTGCAGACCCGTCCAACCATTTTGAAAGAAGGTCGACGACATCCGATCTCGTTGCTAAGTCAAAGCGACACGCTGGTTCTGCTCACTGCCCTACCCTGTGCTCCTGACCTCTTTCTCCCCTCTCTCTCCAGATGAAATCTGCGTGCGTGACAGCCGCCCTACAACCTGCCCGCTTGACCCTATCCCCTCCTCTCTTCTCCAGACCATTTCCGGAGACCTCCTCCCTTACCTCACCTCGCTCATCAACTCATCCCTGACCGCTGGCTACGTCCCTTCCGTCTTCAAGAGAGCGAGAGTTGCACCCCTTCTGAAAAAACCTACACTCGATCCCTCCGATGTCAACAACTACAGACCAGTATCCCTTCTTTCTTTTCTCTCCAAAACTCTTGAACGTGCCGTCCTTGGCCAGCTCTCCCGCTATCTCTCTCAGAATGACCTTCTTGATCCAAATCAGTCAGGTTTCAAGACTAGTCATTCAACTGAGACTGCTCTTCTCTGTATCACGGAGGCGCTCCGCACTGCTAAAGCTAACTCTCTCTCCTCTGCTCTCATCCTTCTAGACCTATCGGCTGCCTTCGATACTGTGAACCATCAGATCCTCCTCTCCACCCTCTCCGAGTTGGGCATCTCCGGCGCGGCCCACGCTTGGATTGCGTCCTACCTGACAGGTCGCTCCTACCAGGTGGCGTGGCGAGAATCCGTCTCCACACCACGTGCTCTCACCACTGGTGTCCCCCAGGGCTCTGTTCTAGGCCCTCTCCTATTCTCGCTATACACCAAGTCACTTGGCTCTGTCATAACCTCACATGGTCTCTCCTATCATTGCTATGCAGACGACACACAATTAATCTTCTCCTTTCCCCCTTCTGATGACCAGGTGGCGAATCGCATCTCTGCATGTCTGGCAGACATATCCGTGTGGATGACGGATCACCACCTCAAGCTGAACCTCGGCAAGACGGAGCTGCTCTTCCTCCCGGGGAAGGACTGCCCGTTCCATGATCTCGCCATCACGGTTGACAACTCCATTGTGTCCTCCTCCCAGAGCGCTAAGAACCTTGGCGTGATCCTGGACAACACCCTGTCGTTCTCAACTAACATCAAGGCGGTGGCCCGTTCCTGTAGGTTCATGCTCTACAACATCCGCAGAGTACGACCCTGCCTCACACAGGAAGCGGCGCAGGTCCTAATCCAGGCACTTGTCATCTCCCGTCTGGATTACTGCAACTCGCTGTTGGCTGGGCTCCCTGCCTGTGCCATTAAACCCCTACAACTCATCCAGAACGCCGCAGCCCGTCTGGTGTTCAACCTTCCCAAGTTCTCTCACGTCACCCCGCTCCTCCGCTCCCTCCACTGGCTTCCAGTTGAAGCTCGCATCCGCTACAAGACCATGGTGCTTGCCTACGGAGCTGTGAGGGGAACGGCACCTCAGTACCTCCAGGCTCTGATCAGGCCCTACACCCAAACAAGGGCACTGCGTTCATCCACCTCTGGCCTGCTCGCCTCCCTACCACTGAGGAAGTACAGTTCCCGCTCAGCCCAGTCAAAACTGTTCGCTGCTCTGGCCCCCCAATGGTGGAACAAACTCCCTCACGACGCCAGGACAGCGGAGTCAATCACCACCTTCCGGAGACAC
The DNA here is from genome assembly GCF_034236695.1 of Oncorhynchus nerka. Classification (NCBI taxonomy): domain Eukaryota; kingdom Metazoa; phylum Chordata; class Actinopteri; order Salmoniformes; family Salmonidae; genus Oncorhynchus; species Oncorhynchus nerka. Next base: position 3,828 of record NW_027032357.1, read on the forward strand.
CTGAAACCCCACCTCTTTAAGGAATACCTAGGATAGGATAAAGTAATCCCTCTCACCCCCCCTCCCCCTGAAAAGATTTAGATGCACTACTGTTCCACTGGAGGTCATAAGGTGAATGCACCAATTTGTAAGTCGCTCTGGATAAGAGCGTCTGCTAAATGACTTAAATGTAATGTAAATGTGATGAGGGTGTAGTGGTGTAGGGTTGTAACTACATGTTGTTAATGTGATGAGGGTGTAGTGGTGTAGTGTTGTAACTACATGTTGTTAATGTGATGTGGGTGTAGTGGTTTAACTACATGTTGTTAATGTGATGAGGGTGTAGTGGTGTAGGGTTGTAACTACATGTTGTTAATGTGATGAGGGTGTAGTGGTGTAGGGTTGTAACTACATGTTGTTAATGTGATGTGGGTGTAGTGGTGTAACTACATGTTGTTAATGTGATGTGGGTGTAGTGGTGTAACTACATGTTGTTAATGTGATGTGGGTGTAGTGGTGTAGTGGTGTAACTACATGTTGTTAATGTGATGTGGGTGTAGTGGTGTAACTACATGTTGTTAATGTGATGTGGGTGTAGTGTTGTAACTACATGTTGTTAATGTGATGTGGGTGTAGTGGTGTAGGGTTGTAACTACATGTTGTTAATGTGATGTGGGTGTAGTGGTGTAGTGGTGTAGCTACATGTTGTTAATGTGATGTGGGTGTAGTGGTGTAGGGTTGTAACTACATGTTGTTAATGTGATGTGGGTGTAGTGGTGTAACTACATGTTGTTAATGTGATGTGGGTGTAGTGGTGTAGGGTT
>NW_027032358.1:0-4634 GCF_034236695.1 Oncorhynchus nerka
TTAGGAACAGGGCTCCGGGCAGCCGAGCGGAAATGGAGGAAAACTCGCCTCCCTGCAGACCTGGCATCCTTTCACTCCCTCCTCTCTACATTTTCCTCCTCTGTCTCTGCTGCTAAAGCCACTTTCTACCACTCTAAATTCCAAGCATCTGCCTCTAACCCTAGGAAGCTCTTTGCCACCTTCTCCTCCCTCTTGAATCCTCCTCCCCCTCCCCCTCCTCCCTCTCTGCAGATGACTTCGTCAACCATTTTGAAAAGAAGGTCGACGACATCCGATCCTCGTTTGCTAAGTCAAACGACACCGCTGGTTCTGCTCACACTGCCCTACCCTGTGCTCTGACCTCTTTCTCCCCTCTCTCTCCAGATGACATCTCGCGTCTTGTGACGGCCGGCCGCCCAACAACCTGCCCGCTTGACCCTATCCCCTCCTCTCTTCTCCAGACCATCTCCGGTGACCTTCTCCCTTACCTCACCTCGCTCATCAACTCATCCCTGACCGCTGGCTACGTCCCTCCCGTCTTCAAGAGAGCGAGAGTTGCACCCCTTCTGAAAAAACCTACACTCGATCCCTCCGATGTCAACAACTACAGACCAGTATCCCTTCTTTCTTTTCTCTCCAAAACTCTTGAACGTGCCGTCCTTGGCCAGCTCTCCCGCTATCTCTCTCAGAATGACCTTCTTGATCCAAATCAGTCAGGTTTCAAGACTAGTCATTCAACTGAGACTGCTCTTCTCTGTATCACGGAGGCGCTCCGCACTGCTAAAGCTAACTCTCTCTCCTCTGCTCTCATCCTTCTAGACCTATCGGCTGCCTTCGATACTGTGAACCATCAGATCCTCCTCTCCACCCTCTCCGAGTTGGGCATCTCCGGCGCGGCCCACGCTTGGATTGCGTCCTACCTGACAGGTCGCTCCTACCAGGTGGCGTGGCGAGAATCCGTCTCCTCACCACGTGCTCTCACCACTGGTGTCCCCCAGGGCTCTGTTCTAGGCCCTCTCCTATTCTCGCTATACACCAAGTCACTTGGCTCTGTCATAACCTCACATGGTCTCTCCTATCATTGCTATGCAGACGACACACAATTAATCTTCTCCTTTCCCCCTTCTGACGACCAGGTGGCGAATCGCATCTCTGCATGTCTGGCAGACATATCAGTGTGGATGACGGATCATCACCTCAAGCTGAACCTCGGCAAGACGGAGCTGCTCTTCCTCCCGGGGAAGGACTGCCCGTTCCATGATCTCGCCATCACGGTTGACAACTCCATTGTGTCCTCGTCCCAGAGCGCTAAGAACCTTGGCGTGATCCTGGACAACACCCTGTCGTTCTCAACTAACATCAAGGCGGTGGCCCGTTCCTGTAGGTTCATGCTCTACAACATCCGCAGAGTACGACCCTGCCTCACACAGGAAGCGGCGCAGGTCCTAATCCAGGCACTTGTCATCTCCCGTCTGGATTACTGCAACTCGCTGTTGGCTGGGCTCCCTGCCTGTGCCATTAAGCCCCTACAACTCATCCAGAAACGCCGCCTTCCGTCTGGTGTTCAACCTTCCCAAGTTCTCTCCACGTCACCCCGCTCCTCTCAGCTCTCTCCTGGCTTCAGTTGGCTCGCATCCGCTGGACCATGGCGCTTGCCTCTACAGACTGTGAGGAAACTGACACCTCTGCCTCCCAGGCTCTGATCAGGCCCTACACCCAAACAAGGGCACTGCGTTCATCCACCTCTGGCCTGCTTTCGCCTCCCTACCACTGAGGAAGTACAGTTCCGCTCAGCCCAGTCAAAACTGTTGGCTGCTCTGGCCCCCAATGGTGGAACAAACTCCTCACGGCCTTAAGGACAGCGAGTCAATCACCTACCTTCCGGAGACACCTGAAACCCACCTCTTTAAGGAATGCCTAGGATAGGATAAAGTAATCCTTCTCCCCTCCCCCTTAAAAGACCTAGATGCACTATTGTAAGTGGCTGTTCCACTGGATGTCATAAGGTGAAAGCACCAATTTGTAAGTCGCTCTGGATAAGAGCGTCTGCTAAATGACTTAAATGTAAATGTAAATGTTCAGATTTAACAGGATGGGCCTTTGACGCAGTCAATCCACCAAATATGCATAAGCAATGTAAAGAGATGTGGGGAAAAGTAAATTCTACACAAATTACCTTCATATTATCAAAGAACAAATGTTTGTGTCTGAGGGGAAATGAACTTTCATACAACCAAAAGGGGTGAGAAATTACACCAATATCAGTGGACAATTTGTACTAATGTAAATAAACATGGATGATGGAACATATGACCTTTTGCTTATGTGATGAACCATTAAGGGGACATAAATATTTAACATCTTTGACCTCTCACCTCTCTGGCTGTAGAAGTGTTCTTCCTAACCAGTCCCTCAACAGCTCTCTGACTGAGCTCCACCCTCACTGGGTCTTCAGAGGAGAGGAAGGCTGAGGAGGGATGGAAGCATGAATGGATCAGTCAGCCAATAAAGTGTAGAGCTGCTGTCTGACAAAATCACTATTTTAGTAGTTCATTAAAGGAAATAAGGCTTTATGACTGCTGAATACCAACTATTAATCACTTAGATCATGTATTTTCAGGTAGAGATAGATCCTTGGGAAGTCACTAGCCCGTTGAAGTTGACATTTACAATGGTTAATGTAGGGTTTAGGGTAGGGATGTCCCAAGGATCCCAGATAGCATTGACCATTGTGCATTCTTCTGTCTCTTTTACATAGCAGGTGATGGGTTCTGACTTCTGAACTTGAAAAAATTAAATATCCGTATAATGTGAAATTGAATGAAACAATAATGTATGTTGATGCTAATATGATGTACAATATTCCATGATGTTTCTATATGATAACAATAGCCTAATATATTTAATATGCCATACACAATTTTTTTAACAGTTTCACTAATTCATTTTAATTAACTTAATTATTATGATTCAACATCAGTTCACCGTCTCACCTCTTACTGTTTTCAATTTATCCCAAACTGTTCCTGCATATTGGTTATTGATTTGGACATGTTAAAACTGTGTTTTGACATTGGGCTATCCCACCTAGCAAAATGTCATTGAAAAGCCATACTAATAATGAATAACGAAGACAATGATGGTTTTCTGTGAATATCTTCCGTAACGTTACTATAGTTAATTACCGTAAATATTAGAAAGCCGGGTTTGACCGTCGGCGTTGTATGAGCTACAGTACAGTACCGTTATCTAGCTAGATAACGTTGTGTCCTAACTAGGCACAACAAGGTTTGGATTATTTCCCTCAACTATATTTGTTCCCACATATTGTATATTGTTTCCATAAAGCCAACATGGCTTTACACTCATTAACGTAAGTTTCCACCTAGAGCAGTTCTCAGTTTGGGTGATAATGAACTAGCAAACGTTAACTAAGGATCTGTCCAGACGAGATGTACAACGAACTGAATCGTCAATGGAGGTCTTTCTCTTTATATAGCCTGCTACAGCCAGCAACACTATTAACTCACAAGGGGGCATAACGTTACATGTACAATACTATCCCATTTTGGAAACGTTACATGGACAAAAAATACGAGGTGATTTGAGTCATGCTTCTTCAGTAGTGGAATAAAGACAATTAGCACTTGAATGTTGTCAAGAAATACTGGAATGATGTCAGATTGTTAATAAAATTGATTATAGACCAATTTATTACAGTGTTTTCATGCGTGTATATACACAAACATCTGCAACAATTATCATATTACATGTATTTTTTAAACAAGCAGCTTTTTCAACTTGTAGAAAACAGCTGGCTACATGTTGAAGTGCTGCATGTTGATTAAAGTGGGTCACCAACGCAGTAAGTGGAACACAGCTCTTTTTTTGTTACACACTTTGTTTAAAAATACTCTTTCAATTCAGAGCCTGGATTTTCCCCTGAGGCTAATATCCATATCATGCTGCAATCAATTGAACAGGAGAAACAATAAGGTAGATCATCATCAAAATACTCCTACTACAATGTTAAAACATTCTACATTGTGACATCATTAAAATACTCCTACTACAATGTTAAAACATTCTTATATTGCACATCATTAAAATACTCACCAATGTTACAACATTCTACATTGTGACATCATTAGAATACTCCTACTACACTTAAAACATTCTACATTGTGACATCATTAAAATACTCCTACTACAATGTTAAAACATTCTACATTGTGAAATCATTAAAATACTCCTACTACAATGTTGAAACATTCTACATTGTGACATCGATAAAATACTCCTACAATGTTAAAACATTCTACATTGTGACATTATTTTTCAGTGATATCATGAAACAACTTCTTCATATATGTATTTTCTGATGTTTGATCAGAGATCTTTTATCAGAGTATCTCTTGTCACATTGATCACAGCTATGAGGTGTGTTCGCCCAGGATAGTGTGTAAAACCTCATCCCCACATTGGATCACAGTTCTCTGGTGTGTATAGTCAGCTGGCTAGATGTAGGAAAAACACTTCCCACATTGATCACAGCTATAAGCTTCTCTCCTGTGTGTTCTCTGGTGTATAGTCAGATGGTCAGATCTAGGTAAAACTCTTCCCACATTGTTCACAGCTATAAGACTTCTCTCCTG
>NW_027032359.1:0-4635 GCF_034236695.1 Oncorhynchus nerka
TGCAGAAGGCTGTCTGTTGTACCGTGCTGAAGGCTGTCTGTTGTACCGTGCAGAAGGCTGTCTGTTGTACTCGTGCAGAAGGCTGTCTGTTGTACCGTGCAGAAGGCTGTCTGTTGTACCGTGCAGAAGGCTGTGTGTTGTACCATGCAGAAGGCTGTCTGTTGTACCGTGCAGAAGGCTGTACTGTTGTACCTGCAGAAGGCTGTCCTGTTGTACCGTGCAGAAGGCTGTGTGTTGTACCGTGCAGAAGGCTGTCTGTTGTACCGTGCAGAAGGCTGTCTGTTGTACCGTGCAGAAGGCTGTGTGTTGTACCGTGCAGAAGGCTGTCTGTTGTACCGTGCAGAAGGCTGTCTGTTGTACGCCGTGCAGAAGGCTGTCTGTTGTACCTGCAGAAGGCTGTGTGTTGTACCGTGCAGAAGGCTGTCTGTTGTACCGTGCAGAAGGCTGCCTGTTGTACCGTGCAGAAGGCTGTCTGTTGTACCGTGCAGAAGGCTGTCTGTTGTACCGTGCAGAAGGCTGTCTGTTGTACCGTGCAGAAGGCTGTCTGTTGTACCATGCAGAAGGCTGTCTGTTGTACCGTGCAGAAGGCTGTCTGTTGTACCATGCAGAAGGCTGTCTGTTCGTACCGTGCAGAAGGCTGTCTGTTGTACCGTGCAGAAGGCTGTGTGTTGTACCATGCAGAAGGCTGTCTGTTGTAACATGCAGAAGGCTGTCTGTTGTACCATGCAGAAGGCTGTCTGTTGTACCGTGCAGAAGGCTGTCGTGTTGTACCTGCAGAAGGCTGTCTGTTGTACTGCAGAAGGCTGTCTGTTGTACCGTGCAGAAGGCTGTCTGTTGTACCGTGCAGAAGGCTGTCTGTTGTACCGTGCAGAAGGCTGTCTGTTGTACCGTGCAGAAGGCTGTCTGTTGTACCGTGCAGAAGGCTGTCTGTTGTACCGTGCAGAAGGCTGTGTGTTGTACCGTGCAGAAGGCTGTGTGTTGTACCGTGCAGAAGGCTGTGTGTTGTACCGTGCAGAAGGCTGTGTGTTGTACCGTGCAGAAGGCTGTCTGTTGTACCGTGCAGAAGGCTGTCTGTTGTACCGTGCAGAAGGTTGTCTGTTGTACCGTGCAGAAGGCTGTGTGTTGTACCGTCAGAAGGCTGTCTGTTGTACCATGCAGAAGGCTGTGTGTTGTACCATGCAGAAGGCTGTCTGTTGTACCGTGCAGAAGGCTGTCTGTTGTATACACTGCAGAAGGCTGTGTGTTGTACCGTGCAGAAGGCTGTCTGTTGTACCGTGCAGAAGGTTGTCTGTTGTACCATGCAGAAGGTTGTCTGTTGTACCGTGCAGAAGGCTGTGTGTTGTACCGTGCAGAAGGCTGTCTGTTGTACCGTGCAGAAGGCTGTCTGTTGTACCATGCAGAAGGCTGTCTGTTGTACCATGCAGAAGGCTGTCTGTTGTACCGTGCAGAAGGCTGTGTGTTGTACCATGTTGAAGGTTGTCTGTTGTACCGTGCAGAAGGCTGTCTGTTGTACCGTGCAGAAGGCTGTCTGTTGTACCGTGCAGAAGGCTGTCTGTTGTACCGTGCAGAAGGCTGTCTGTTGTACCGTGCAGAAGGCTGTCTGTTGTACCGTGCAGAAGGCTGTCTGTTGTACCGTGCAGAAGGCTGTCTGTTGTACCGTGCAGAAGGCTGTGTGTTGTACCGTGCAGAAGGCTGTGTGTTGTACCGTGCAGAAGGCTGTCTGTTGTACCGTGCAGAAGGCTGTGTGTTGTACCGTGCAGAAGGCTGTCTGTTGTAACATGCAGAAGGCTGTGTGTTGTACCGTGCAGAAGGCTGTCTGTTGTACCATGCAGAAGGCTTTCTGTTGTACCATGCAGAAGGCTGTCCTGTTGTACCATGCAGAAGGCTGTGTGTTGTACCATGCAGAAGGCTGTCCTGTTGTACCATGCAGAAGGCTGTCTGTTGTACCATGCAGAAGGCTGTCTGTTGTACCATGCAGAAGGCTGTCTGTTGTACCATGCAGAAGGCTGTCTGTTGTACCGTGCAGAAGGCTGTGTGTTGTACCATGCAGAAGGCTGTCTGTTGTACCGTGCAGAAGGCTGTCTGTTGTACCGTGCAGAAGGCTGTCTGTTGTAACATGCAGAAGGCTGTCTGTTGTAACGTGCAGAAGGCTGTGTGTTGTAACATGCAGAAGGCTGTCTGTTGTAACATGCAGAAGGCTGTCTGTTGTACCGTGCAGAAGGCTGTCTGTTGTACCGTGCAGAAGGCTGTGTGTTGTACCGTGCAGAAGGCTGTCTGTTGTACCGTGCAGAAGGCTGTCTGTTGTACCGTGCAGAAGGCTGTGTGTTGTACCGTGCAGAAGGCTGTCTGTTGTACCGTGCAGAAGGCTGTGTGTTGTACCGTGCAGAAGGCTGTCTGTTGTACCGTGCAGAAGGTTGTCTGTTGTACCGTGCAGAAGGCTGTCTGTTGTACCGTGCAGAAGGCTGTCTGTTGTACCATGCAGAAGGCTGTCTGTTGTACCGTGCAGAAGGCTGTCTGTTGTACCGTGCAGAAGGCTGTCTGTTGTACCGTGCAGAAGGTTGTCTGTTGTACCGTGCAGAAGGCTGTCTGTTGTACCGTGCAGAAGGCTGTCTGTTGTACCGTGCAGAAGGCTGTCTGTTGTACCGTGCAGAAGGCTGTCTGTTGTACCGTGCAGAAGGCTGTCTGTTGTACCGTGCAGAAGGCTGTCTGTTGTACCGTGCAGAAGGCTGTCTGTTGTACCGTGCAGAAGGCTGTCTGTTGTACCGTGCAGAAGGCTGTCTGTTGTACCGTGCAGAAGGCTGTCTGTTGTACCGTGCAGAAGGCTGTCTGTTGTACCGTGCAGAAGGCTGTCTGTTGTACCGTGCAGAAGGTTGTCTGTTGTACCGTGCAGAAGGCTGTCTGTTGTACCGTGCAGAAGGCTGTGTGTTGTACCGTGCAGAAGGCTGTCTGTTGTACCGTGCAGAAGGCTGTCTGTTGTACCGTGCAGAAGGCTGTGTGTTGTACCGTGCAGAAGGCTGTCTGTTGTACCGTGCAGAAGGCTGTCTGTTGTACCGTGCAGAAGGCTGTCTGTTGTACCGTGCAGAAGGCTGTGTGTTGTACCGTGCAGAAGGCTGTCTGTTGTACCGTGCAGAAGGCTGTCTGTTGTACCGTGCAGAAGGCTGTCTGTTGTACCGTGCAGAAGGCTGTGTGTTGTACCGTGCAGAAGGCTGTCTGTTGTACCGTGCAGAAGGCTGTGTGTTGTACCGTGCAGAAGGCTGTCTGTTGTACCGTGCAGAAGGCTGTCTGTTGTACCGTGCAGAAGGCTGTCTGTTGTACCGTGCAGAAGGCTGTCTGTTGTACCGTGCAGAAGGCTGTGTGTTGTACCGTGCAGAAGGCTGTGTGTTGTACCATGTTGAAGGCTGTCTGTTGTACCATGTTGAAGGTTGTCTGTTGTACCGTGCAGAAGGTTGTCTGTTGTACCGTGCAGAAGGCTGTCTGTTGTACCGTGCAGAAGGCTGTCTGTTGTACCATGCAGAAGGCTGTCTGTTGTACCATGCAGAAGGCTGTCTGTTGTACCATGCAGAAGGCTGTCTGTTGTACCATGTTGAAGGTTGTCTGTTGTACCGTGCAGAAGGCTGTCTGTTGTACCATGCAGAAGGCTGTCTGTTGTACCATGCAGAAGGTTGTCTGTTGTACCGTGCAGAAGGCTGTCTGTTGTACCATGCAGAAGGCTGTCTGTTGTACCGTGCAGAAGGCTGTCTGTTGTACCGTGCAGAAGGCTGTCTGTTGTACCGTGCAGAAGGCTGTCTGTTGTACCGTGCAGAAGGCTGTCTGTTGTACCGTGCAGAAGGCTGTCTGTTGTACCGTGCAGAAGGTTGTCTGTTGTACCGTGCAGAAGGCTGTCTGTTGTACCGTGCAGAAGGCTGTGTGTTGTACCGTGCAGAAGGCTGTCTGTTGTACCGTGCAGAAGGCTGTCTGTTGTACCGTGCAGAAGGCTGTCTGTTGTACCGTGCAGAAGGCTGTCTGTTGTACCGTGCAGAAGGCTGTGTGTTGTACCGTGCAGAAGGCTGTGTGTTGTACCGTGCAGAAGGCTGTCTGTTGTACCGTGCAGAAGGCTGTCTGTTGTACCGTGCAGAAGGCTGTCTGTTGTACCGTGCAGAAGGCTGTGTGTTGTACCGTGCAGAAGGCTGTCTGTTGTACCGTGCAGAAGGCTGTCTGTTGTACCGTGCAGAAGGTTGTCTGTTGTACCGTGCAGAAGGTTGTCTGTTGTACCGTGCAGAAGGCTGTCTGTTGTACCGTGCAGAAGGCTGTCTGTTGTACCGTGCAGAAGGCTGTCTGTTGTACCGTGCAGAAGGTTGTCTGTTGTACCGTGCAGAAGGCTGTCTGTTGTACCGTGCAGAAGGCTGTCTGTTGTACCGTGCAGAAGGCTGTCTGTTGTACCGTGCAGAAGGCTGTCTGTTGTACCATGTTGAAGGTTGTCTGTTGTACCGTGCAGAAGGCTGTGTGTTGTACCATGCAGAAGGCTGTCTGTTGTACCGTGCAGAAGGCTGTCTGTTGTACCGTGCAGAAGGCTGTCTGTTGTACCGTGCAGAAGGCTGTCTGTTGTACCGTGCAGAAGGCTGTCTGTTGTACCATGCAGAAGGCTGTCTGTTGTAC
>NW_027032360.1:0-4635 GCF_034236695.1 Oncorhynchus nerka
TCTGTCTGTCTGTCTGTCTGTCTGTGTGTGTGTGTGTGTGTGCGTGTGTGCGTGTGTGTGTGCGTGTGTGTGCGCGTGTGTGTGTGTGTGTGTGTGTGTGTGTACATGTATGATGTGTGTTCCAAAGGATGAATATCAAAGCCATAGGGAGCTATAGAAAGCAGAGATAGCATGTTACTGGGCAGGTCTCACTGGACTGTGATGATCTCCTGGTTGATGTGAAGCATTCAGCCTCACACTCCTCTCTTATATCTGCACACTGCCTGCCTGGCTGTCTGCCTGTCTGGGTGGCAATGGGAGTGTAGGGGAGAGGAGAGGAGAGGTCCAGCTAACCATAGGCCTAGCTTGGCTGCCTGGCTATCTGTGATTAGATCAGGGCCTGTCTGTGGCGATGAGTGATGAGTAGAGGGAAAGAGAGGAGAGAGGGGAGGGGAGGGGAGGGAAGGGGAGGGGAGGGGAGGGCTCCAGTGATGAAGACGGGTCCTAGGACTCTGGGTCCCCTACACCTCCTACCCACTCTTGGGTTCTACGTTCCCATCCTCTCCTCTCCACTCCTGTCCCTATGTTAGCATCATGTGACCGTGCTCCTTCCCTGCTGAGCTCCCTCTTTTCATCCCTCCTTCCCTTTCTCTTCCTCCTTTACCTCCCTCCCTCCACCGTAGCCCCCTGACAACACTGCAGTGACTGGAAATACTTTTCTTTTTTTTTACCAGAGCAGAACATTTCATGGGAATTGTGAAATGGCTGCATTTCCACCCCTTAATATGTCATTCATTATTTGTGGTGCGCAGCAGCCGGTAAGAGCTGACCCTGTAGACGTGCAGAGCCACTTCCATCACTCTTGTTTTCCACCATGCAGATGTCTGCTTGACTTGCTCTCATTGGAATAGGCTAGGTTCTAAACATCAGTGTGCTGATCCAATCTGTCTGCATATAAAACCGCACAGAACCCAGATGAACTAAGGCCTCTCCACCATTGCTCTCTCATTTCACAGAGTGGTGTACCAGGATGGCTTCTACGGAGCAGAAATCTATGTAAGTACCGTTGTCTCTTTCTCTCTCTGCGTGCTCAGATGAAACAGAAGTAAAGCAGACAAAAGCAGCCAGCCCTGGAGACTAAAACACCATCTCTGCAGCCCCCAGCGTTCCCCCTGCCTCTCTGCCAAGCCCGCGTCGATTAGGCATCTCTCTGCCGTGCCAAGAAACCCGACAACAAAATTTAAAACCCCCTCAGCACCTCCCTCCTCTCCCTCTCTCTCCTATGATGTCAGACTTTGGCAAACAGACAGATCCCAGCTCAGTGTCCCGTGTCAAGTCGGTCTTCTCTCCCCTTAAAATGGCTTTGGAGGTGGCTTGTTTCCACCCTTTATCTGTCCCTGTACCTGTGTGTGTGTGTGTGTGTGTGTGTGTGTGTGTGTGTGTGTGTGTGTGTGTGTGTGTGTGTGTGTGTGTGTGTGTGTGTGTGTTTGTGAGCATGCATGCCTGACTGTCTCTGTGTGTCAGGGTGGGGACAACCCTCTCTCTCTGTCTGGCCTAGGGGGCCTGCGTGGAGCCTTAGTGGGCCTGTGTGTGACCTTAGTGGGCCTGTGTGGGGCCTTAGTGGGCCTGTGTGCCTCCAAGCCATCACGGTGTGAGAGATAAGAGGAGCGGAGGAAGATTAAGGGATTAAGCTTCCCTCTGGGGCTGTTCATGCAGGCAGGGGCCACAGCACACACAGCGTCAGGCCGGCCCCAGTGCACGCTGCCCTTCACAGAGAAAAGCGGGACGCTGTGGAGATAATGCTGAAATTACCAGACTGCCCCAGTTTGACAGCAGTCCAAGCGTTTATGGGGGATGTTATTTGCCGTTTGAATCTGTCGTTTTTTTCTGCCTCTCTGTCCTCTGCAATAGGGAAATGACAGCAGGCGCAGACAACAGTGCTACTGATTGCCTCCTCTTTAACCCTGTCTGCATATGAGCAAAGAGCCGGTGTCTGGGAACAAAAGTGCTGGACTCCACAATGATATATGGCTCAAACAAAGCCCCATGTCGTAGCACTGTTTGTGAGTGGCTGTTAGCGACACCAGCGGAGGGAACAGTGTAGAGGAAAAGTGGCTTAATGCGGTCCTGTCGGCCCTGGGCGTTTGGCCTCCCTCCCTCCCTCCTCTCCTCACCTCCAGCTAAGCCCTGGGTCTCAGTGCCCTCTGACCAGTCCTGGGGTATCTCGCCCCATCGCTCAAGCCGTCAGCCTTTCCCCCTGTGCTCTACTGACATTAGTTTTGGCAGTGGCCACTGCACGGACACTGAACGACTTCAAACTGCCGGAGTGAACCCAGAGATCTCCTGTGACAACAACAGCAAGTCCCACAAGCCTCTCTGTCCTCCACTATCATTCAGAAGACAGTAGCCATGTCTGTCACTGTCATGACCTAGTCAAATTCCATTCATTTCAACAGTCCTGAAGCACTTGCCATTAAAAAGATCATCCAGGATGATACCACAACATGAGACCCTGCTTCACAGGGAGTATATTACTTACTTCGTATTTACTTCGCCACCGTGGCCTTTTTTTTGCCTTTATCTCCCTTATCTGCTCACATTGTATATAGACTTATTTTTCTACAATATTATTGACTGTATGTTTGTTTTACTCCATGTGTAACTCTGTGTTGTTGCATGTGTCGAACTGCTTTGCTTTATCTTGGCCAGGTCGCAATTGTAAATGAGAACTTGTTCTCAACTTGCCTACCTGGTTAAATAAAGGTGAAATAGAAATAAATCCAAAATAAATATTAGGAATGGATGTATTCATATTCATACACACAGTCAGGCACACACGTGACACACACTGGGACGAGACACAATAACAAGTGTGTTGCACTGTTGTGGGCAGGATTTGATGTGTGTAAGTGATTTATTGTGTCTGTGTGTTGTTGGGTTTTGTTGCTGTAATCAGCAGCACTGTCCCAGGGCATGGCCATCCCACAGGAACTCCTCTGCCTGGCCTTAGCCATGACTTCCTGCCTCCATGGGCAGGGAGGATGACTCAAATACAGCGCCTGGCCCATCTGCCCTCTGACCTGATTCCCCAAAGAGCCCTGGCCACAGTCTTTAGACATTCCATCTCCACGGTAGTGTAGCTCGCCTTTGAACTAATAGAAAACATGTATTATTACCAGCCTCCTATTAGTGCTGAGCGATTCACTGAAATGTTGGTTATTTTTTCCCCTTTTTACTTCTGTGAGCTCAATGCACACTTTCCGCAGTTTCTCTATAGATTAATCAGATCAAGCCCGAACTGTGCGGTGTAGGAGGGAGTTGTAGTTTCCAACAGGCCAAAATTCTACATAGTTTAGAGCAGAAAACGTGGGTAATTAACTACCTACTTGTCCGGTCTGTGTGGGTGCACTGAGAGGGACTAGAAGAGACAGAAGACGGAGAGAGAGGAGTTGCTTCGGGAGGTATCTCTACCTGAAAATACATGATTTAAGTGGTTGACATTTGGTATTCAGCAGTCATAAAAGTATGCCTTGTTTACTTTGAAGAACTATTAAAACATTGATTTTGTCAGACAGCAGCTCAATAGAACTTGGAAGGAAATAGAAAAGTTGTAAAATAAAACAAATGTAATATACACAATAACGGGCGTCCCGGGTGGCGCAGTGGTCTAGGGCACCAGAGACTCTGGGTTCGCGCCCAGGCTCTGTCGCAGCCGTGGGGCAACGCACAATTGGCCTAGCGTCGTCCGGGTTAGGGAGGGTTTGGCCGGTAGGAATATCCTTGTCTCATCGCGCACTAGCGACTCCTGTGGCGGGCCAGGTGCAGTGCACGCTAACCAGGTTGCCAGGTGCACGGTGTTTCCTCCGACACATTGGTGCGGCTGGCTGGCTCGGCTGGCTTCCGGGTTGGATGCGCGCTGTGTTAAGAAGCAGTGCGGCTTAGTTGGGTTGTGTTTCGGAGGAAGCATGGCTTTCGACCTTCGTCTCTCCCGAGCCGTACGGGAGTTGTAGCGATGAGACAAGATAGTAACTGGATATCATGAAAAGGGGGTCAAATTCAACAACAACAAAAATATTTACACAATAACTCAAATATATTATTAAAGTAAAGTCATGTGAGTAAAACATGAATAAGTGGTAAACCACTACCATCATGGGACTTTTATTCATTGTTTTATTCTGTGTTGTTACACCACAATAAATAGTGTATTTAATGTAAATTAAAAAAATTGTCATCGAAAACCGTGATTATTTTTTAATAATCAAACCGAAACCGAACCGACCTCAAAAAGCACTCTCAGCACTACCACCTATATACCCATCGTAGGATATAGGATGGAGATGGGCCAATGCTCCATTGGTGCTAATAGAAAAACAGTAGGTGAACAGCTTCATTTTTCAGTTGGAGTAATGACTGCTCTCCCCAATGAAGTTTTTAATTCCTTGTCCCACTCTGGCAAATTAATACACAGGTCCTGACTTCCCAAACACTAAGTCCCTGTTACAGTGCCTTCAGAAAGTATTCATACCCCTTGACTTATTCCATATTTTGTTGTGTTACAGCCTATTTTTCCCCCCATAATGACAAAGTGAAAACATGTTTTTAGAAATGTTTGCTAATTTATTGAGAATGAAATATAGAAATATCTATTTACAT
>NW_027032361.1:0-4635 GCF_034236695.1 Oncorhynchus nerka
TAACATAACTATGTGAGAATGCTGTTCATCGACTACAGCTCGGCATTCAATACCATAGTACCCTCCAAGCTCGTCATCAAGCTCGAGACCCTGGGTCTCGATCCCGCCCTGAGCAACTGGGTACTGGACTTCCTGACGGGCCGCCCACAGGTGGTGAGGGTAGGCAACAACATCTCCTCCCCGCTGATCCTCAACACGGGGGCCCCACAAGGGTGCGTTCTGAGCCCTCTCCTGTACTCCCTGTTCACCCACGACTGCGTGGCCATGCACGCCTCCAACTCAATCATCAAGTTTGCGGACGACACAACAGTGGTAGGCTTGATTACCAACAACGACGAGACGGCCTACAGGGAGGAGGTGAGGGCCCTCGGAGTGTGGTGTCAGGAAAATAACCTCACACTCAACGTCAACAAAACTAAGGAGATGATTGTGGACTTCAGGAAACAGCAGAGGGAACACCCCCCTATCCACATCGATGGATCAGTAGTGGAGAGGGTAGCAAGTTTTAAGTTCCTCGGCATACACATCACAGACAAACTGAATTGGTCCACTCACACTGACAGCGTCGTGAAGAAGGCGCAGCAGCGCCTCTTCAACCTCAGGAGGCTGAAGAAATTCGGCTTGTCACCAAAAGCACTCACAAACTTCTACAGGTGCACAATCGAGAGCATCCTGGCGGGCTGTATCACCGCCTGGTACGGCAACTGCTCCGCCCTCAACCGTAAGGCTCTCCAGAGGGTAGTGAGGTCTGCACAACGCATCACCGGGGGCAAACTACCTGCCCTCCAGGACACCTACACCACCCGATGTTACAGGAAGGCCATAAAGATCATCAAGGACATCAACCACCCGAACCACTGCCTGTTCACCCCGCTATCATCCAGAAGGCGAGGTCAGTACAGGTGCATCAAAGCTGGGACCGAGAGACTGAAAAACAGCTTCTATCTCAAGGCCATCAGACTGTTAAACAGCAATCACTAACATTGAGTGGCTGCTGCCAACACACTGTCATTGACACTGACCCAACTCCAGCCACTTTAATAATGGGAATTGATGGGAAATGATGTAAATATATCACTAGCCACTTTAAACAATGCTACCTTATATAATGTTACTTACCCTACATTATTCATCTCATATGCATATGTATATACTGTACTCTAGATCATCGACTGCATTCTTATGTCACTAGCCACTTTAACTATGCCACTTTGTTTACTTTGTCTACATACTCATCTCATATGTATATACTGTACTCGATACCATCTACTGTATGCTGCTCTGTACCATCACTCATTCATATATCCTTATGTACATATTCCTTATCCCCTTACACTGTGTATAAGACAGTAGTTTTGGAATTGTTAGTTAGATTACTTGTTGGTTATCACTGCATTGTCGGAACTAGAAGCACAAGCATTTCGCTACACTCGCATTAACATCTGCTAACCATGTGTATGTGACAAATAAAATTTGATTTGATTTGAGTCAGTTGGGTTCTAATTGGGCTAGTGACGTCCAAAGGATGTATCGCTACCTGAAATTACACAATCTAAGTGATTGATAGTTGGTATTCAGCAGTCATAAAGCCTTATTTATTTTAATGAACTACTAAAATTGTGATTTTGTCAGACAGCAGCTCTACACTTTATTGAGTGACTGATCCATTCCTCCTTCCAACCCTCCTCAGCATTCCTCTCCTCTGAAGACCCAGTGAGGGTGGAGCTCAGTCAGAGAGCTGTTGAGGGACTGGTTAGGAAGAACACTTCTACAGCCAGAGAGGTGAGAGGTCACACATGGTTTAGATGGTAAATATTTATGTCCCCTTAGTGGTTCATCACATCAGCAAAAGGTAATATGTTCCATCATCCATGTTTATTTACATTAGAAGTCACATTTAGGCGCCATAGACGCTCCATATTCATTACTTTTAATGTTTTATATAATATGACTAAATGTGTTTATTTCTGTGTTGCAGGGGCAGTCAAGAAATGGAACGGCAAGGCCACAGAACATGACATAAGCCCCTGGTAGAGCAGGGGGTGGTGTTTACCACTCCACCACGCCTTCAGCAGGCTGGAAAGTGGGATTGATACTGTTCTTCATACTAAGAGGGACCAGGAGTCTGATGATTGGTCAGTCTTTGGGTTCATTTGTTCAAATCAAACCAAGCTTTATTTATACAGCACATTTCAGACATGGATGCAACACAATGGCTTCACAGGAAAAAAAACAAAATAAACAAAATTATTTAGTACACAACAAACAGAAGATTAACAACTGAAAGACTAATGAACATTAAGGAAATTCCATTGATGAAAATATTAATAGGATGGAATATCCAACCCAAAATATTAGCTTGTTTTTTTAGGAGGGGCTCTGAAAGACATTATGTCCACTGAAAGTTGACTAGTAACAACAACTGGGACCTAAGACACCCACCATGAGACCCACTAAATCTGTCCAAGAAGAGGGAAACAAAAGAAAAACCCACACCAAACTTAAAGACAACAATTAAAAACAAGAAAAAACACCTATTCCTAAATAATAATAAACAATCATGTTATTTTTTTCTCCTTTTTCTTTCGATAGAATCCTAAAACTCACTTGCTTCTAGAACTCTCGTCCTCTTGGAACGAGCCCAAACAAAACTCAAATCAAATTGTATTAGTCACATGCGCCGAATACAACAGTGAAATGCTTCCTTACGAGCCCCTAACCAACAGTGCAGTATCAATACGGAAAAGAATAAGAGATAAAACTCCAAATAAACACGCTGGCTCAACGCAAAACACAAATCTTTTTGACTGCCCACCCCAGAGATAATCAGCAACCAAGTTTTCCTTACCACGGACTGATTTCAAGAGGAAACTCCTGCGATATCCGTAATAACTTTCCACCTCACTGCGGAGCTTCTCTCTCTTTTCAGGGTTCACTAGATAGGCATGTTGTTGGATCTGGGCCCAGTCCCCAATATCATGCTCTGGAACATTTGGTTTGGCACATGTGAGAATTAACCCTGATATTCTAAAAACAGGGCAACAATGTCAATATAATTGTACCAAAAATTGTCCTGTTGGTTGCATGAATAAATATCACTACCAAATGTTACATGAAATGTAAATATGAAATATTTGATTGCATAGTCATATTTTCAACGTCTTTTCTATATAATTTTGCTTGGTGGGATAGCCCAATGTCAAAACACAGTTTTAACATGTCCAAATCAATAACCAATATGCAGGAACAGTTTGGGGATCAATTGAAAACCTAAACATAACATGTGCTATTTACACAAACATCTGCCATAATAATCATATTACTTGTATTTTTTAAGCAAGCTCCTTATAAACTGCACAAACACCAGAAACACTGTTGTTTTGAGAAATAGCAATAAATCACTGATATCTATTAGGGGGGAAATCAGGTTGTACGTGCTGTTGAAACTGACGCAACAAAAAAAACACATGGAATTGGGAGTCTGTCTTATCCGGTGTCCTGTGTGAATTTAAGTATGCTCTCTCTAATTCTTTCTTTCTCACTCTCGGAGGACCTGAGCCCTAGGACCAGGCCGCAGGACTACCTGGCACGATGACTCCTTGCTGTCCTAAATCCACCTGGCCGTGTTGCTGCTCCAGTTTCAACTGTTCTGCCTGCGGCTATGGAACCCTGACCTGTTCACCGGATGTGCTACCTGTCCCAAACCTGCTGTTTTCAACTCTCTAGAGACATCAGGAACGGAAGAGATACTCTTAATGATCGTCTATGAAAAGCCAACTGACATTTACTCCTGAGGTGTTGATCTGTTGCACCCTCAACAACTACTGTGATTATTATGATTCGACCATGCTGGTCATTTGTGAACATCTTGGCCATGTTCTGTTATAATCTCCACCCGGCACAGCCAGAAAAGTGCTGGCCACCTCTCATGGCCTGGTTCTTCTCTAGGTTTCTTCCTAGGTTTTGGCCTTTCTAGGAGTTTTTCCTAGCCACCTGCTTCTACACCTGCATTGCTTGCTGTTTGGGGTTTTAGGCTGGGTTTCTGTACAACACTTTGAGATATCAGAAGGGCTTTATAAATTAATTTGATTTGTTTGTCAATTTTTGTTAAATCACATAAATAGTACTCTTCCATTTCAGAGCCTGGATTTTTCCCCTGAGGCTAATATCCATTACATGTTGATATCAATTCATAAGTGGGCACACGTTTAGGCTTC
The DNA here is from genome assembly GCF_034236695.1 of Oncorhynchus nerka. NCBI lineage: Eukaryota > Metazoa > Chordata > Actinopteri > Salmoniformes > Salmonidae > Oncorhynchus > Oncorhynchus nerka. The sequence continues at coordinate 4,218 of NW_027032361.1, forward strand.
TACATTGTGAAATCATTACAATACTCCTACTACAATGTTAAAAAATTCTACATTGTGACATTAATTCATTGAAATCATGAAACAAACTTTTTTCATGTATGTTTTTTTCAAATATTTGATCAGATCTTTTATCAGATTATCTCTGGTCACAGCTATGAGATTTCAATCCTGTGTATTCTCTGGTGTTGAGTCAGATTGCCAGATGTAGCAAATCTCTTCCCACATTGATCACAGCTATAAGGTTTCTCTCCTGTGTGTATTCTCTGGTGGTATATCAGGCTGTTTGACTGAGTAAATCTCTTCCCACACTGATCACAGCTATAAGGTTTCTCTCCTGTGTGTGTTCTCTGGTGTAGAGTCAGTTTTCCAGATGTAGCAAATCTCTTCCCACATTGATCACAGCTATAAGGTTTCTCTC
>NW_027032362.1:0-4636 GCF_034236695.1 Oncorhynchus nerka
TACGTAGTTACAGGCCATTACCTTACAGACAATACGTAGTTACAGGCCGTTACCTTACAGACAATGCGTGGTTACAGGCCGTTACCTTACAGACAATACGTAGTTACGAGGCCGTTACCTTACAGACAATCGCGTAGTTGCAGAGCCGTTACCTTATAGACAATACGTTAGTTACAGGCCGTTACCTTACAGACAATACGTAGTTACAGGTCGTTACACCACTTACAGACAATGCCACAGACAATACGTAGTTACAGGCCGTTACCTTACAGACAATACGTAGTTGGGCCGTTACCTTACGACAATACGTAGTTACAGGCCGTTACCTTACAGACAATACGTGGTTACAGGCCGTTACCTTCAGACAATACGTAGTTACAGGCCGTTACCTTGAACAATACGTAGTTACAGGCTGTTACCTTACAATACAGACAAGACAATACGTAGTTACAGGCCGTTACCCTTACAGACAATACGTAGTTACAAGGCCGTTACCTTACAGACAATGCGTAGTTACAGCCGTTACCTTACAGACAATACGTAGTTACAGGCTGTTACCTTACAGACAATACGTAGTTACAGGCCGTTACCTTACAGACAATACGTAGTTACAGGCCGTTACCTTACAGACAATACGTAGTTACAGGCCCGTTACCTTACAGACAATACGTAGTTACAGGCCGTTACCTTACAGACAATACGTAGTTACAGACAATGCGTAGTTAGACAATACGTAGTTATAGACAATACGTAGTTACAGGCCGTTACCCGTAGTTACAGACAATACGTAGTTACAGGCCGTTACCTTACAGACAATACGTAGTTACAGGCCGTTACTTTATAGACAATACGTAGTTACAGACAATACGTAGTTACAGGCCGTTACCTTACAGACAATACGTAGTTACAGGCCGTTACCTTATAGACAATACGTAGTTACAGGCCGTTACCTTACAGACAATACGTAGTTACAGGCCGTTACTTTATAGACAATACGTAGTTACAGACAATACGTAGTTACAGGCCGTTACCTTACAGACAATACGTAGTTACAGGCCGTTACTTTATAGACAATACGTAGTTACAGACAATACGTAGTTACAGGCCGTTACCTTACAGACAATACGTAGTTACAGGCTGTTACCTTGAATAATGCGTAGTTACAGGCTCGTTACCTTTGCAGACCATCACGTAGTTACAGGCCCGTTACTTTCCACAGACCATCATAGATTTTGAATGGATTACGGGCCGTTATTTTACAGACATATCTGGTTACAGGCCACGGATTACCTTACAGACAATACGTAGTTACAGGCCGTTACCTTACAGACAATGCGTAGTTACAGGCCGTTACCTTGGGCAATGCGTGAATTGCGACCCGTTACCTTACAGACAATACGTAGTTACAGGCCCGTTACCTTACTAGACAATACGTAGTTACAGGCCCGTTACCTTACAGACAATACGTAGTTACAGGCTGTTACCTTACAGACAATACGTAGTTACAGGCCGTTACCTTACAGACAATACGTAGTTACAGGCCCGTTACCTTACAGACAATACGTAGTTACAGGCAATACGTAGTTACAGGCCGTTACCTTACAGACAATACGTAGTTACAGGCCCGTTACCTTACAGACAATACGTAGTTACAGGCCGTTACCTTACAGACAATACGTAGTTACAGGCCGTTACCTTACAGACAATGCGTAGTTACAGGCCGTTACCTTACAGACAATACGTAGTTACAGTTACCTTACAATACGTAGTTACAGGCCGTTACCTTACAGACAATACGTAGTTACAGGCCGTTACCTTACAGACAATACGTAGTTACAGGCCGTTACCTTACAGACAATACGTAGTTACAGGCCGTTACCTTACAGACAATACGTAGTTACAGGCCGTTACCTTACAGACAATACGTAGTTACAGGCCGTTACCTTACAGACAATACGTAGTTACAGGCCGTTACCTTACAGACAATACGTAGTTACAGGCCGTTACCTTATAGACAATACGTAGTTACAGGCCCGTTACCTTACAGACAATACGTAGTTACAGGCCCGTTACCTTACAGACAATACGTGAATTTACAGACAATACGTAGTTACAGGCCCTTACCTTACAGACAATACGTAGTTACAGGCCGTTACCTTACAGACAATACGTAGTTACAGACAATACGTAGTTACAGACAATACGTAGTTACAGGCCGTTACCTTATAGACAATACGTAGTTACAGGCCGTTACCTTACAGGCCGTTACAGGCTGTTACCTTACAGACAATACGTAGTACAGGCCGTTACAGACAATACGTAGTTACAGGCTGTTACCTTACAGACAATACGTAGTTACAGGCCGTTACCTTACAGACAATACGTAGTTACAGGCCCGTTACCTTACAGACAATACGTAGTTACAGGCCGTTACCTTACAGACAATACGTAGTTACAGGCCCGTTACCTTACAGACAATACGTAGTTACAGGCCGTTACCTTATAGACAATACGTAGTTACAGGCTGTTACCTTACAGACAATACGTAGTTACAGGCCGTTACCTTACAGACAATACGTAGTTACAGGCTGTTACCGTAGTTACAGACAATACGTAGTTACAGGCCGTTACTTTATACCTTACAGACAATACGTAGTTACAGGCCGTTACCTTACAGACAATGCGTAGTTACAGGCCGTTACTTTATACCTTACGTAGTTACAGACAATACGTAGTTACAGGCCCGTTACCTTACAGACAATACGTAGTTACAGTTACAGACAATACGTAGTTACAGGCCGTTACCTTACAGACAATACGTAGTTACAGGCCGTTACTTTATAGACAATACGTAGTTACAGACAATACGTAGTTACAGGCCGTTACCTTACAGACAATACGTAGTTACAGGCCGTTACTTTACAGACCGTAGTACAGGCGTTACAGACAATACGTAGTTACAGGCTGTTACCTTACAGACAATACGTAGTTACAGGCCCGTTACCTTACAGACAATACGTAGTTACAGGCCGTTACCTTACAGACAATACGTAGTTACAGGCCGTTACCTTACAGACAATACGTAGTTACAGGCCGTTACCTTACAGACAATACGTAGTTACAGGCTGTTACCTTACAGACAATACGTAGTTACAGGCCGTTACCTTACAGACAATACGTAGTTACAGGCCGTTACACCGTTACCTTACAGACAATACGTAGTTACAGGCCGTTACCTTACAGACAATGCGTAGTTACAGACAACCTTAGACAATACGTAGTTACAGGCTGTTACCTTACAGACAATACGTAGTTACAGGCCGTTACCTTACAGACAATACGTAGTTACAGGCCCGTTACCTTACAGACAATACGTAGTTACAGGCCGTTACCTTACAGACAATACGTAGTTACAGGCCGTTACCTTACAGACAATACGTAGTTACAGGCCGTTACCTTACAGACAATACGTAGTTACAGGCCCGTTACCTTACAGACAATACGTAGTTACAGGCGTTACCTTACAGACAATACGTAGTTACAGGCCCGTTACCTTACAGACAATACGTAGTTACAGGCCGTTACCGTAGTTACAGACAATGTCACGTAGTTACAGGCCGTTACCCTTACAGACAATACGTGCGTTACAGGCCCGTTACCTTACAGACAATCGTGAGTTACAGGCCGTTACCTTACAGACAATACGTAGTTACAGGCCGTTACCTTACAGACAATACGTAGTTACAGGCTGTTACCGTAGTTACAGACACGTTACCCTTACAGACAATGCGTAGTTACAGGCGTTACCCTTACAGACAATACCTTACAGACAATGCGTAGTTACAGGGATTACCCTTACAGACCGTTACAGGCTGTTACCTTACAGACAATACGTAGTTACAGGCCGTTACCTTACAGACAATACGTAGTTACAGGCCGTTACCTTACAGACAATACGTAGTTACAGGCCGTTACCTTACAGACAATACGTAGTTACAGGCCGTTACATTTACATTTTAAGTCATTTAGCAGACGCTCTTATCCAGAGCGACTTACAAATTGGGTGCGTTCACCTTAAGACATCCAGTGGAACAGCCACTTTACAATAGTGCATCTAAATCTTTTAAGGGGGGTGAGAAGGATTACTTTATCCTATCCTAGGTATTCCTGAAAGAGGTGGGGTTTCAGGTGTCTCCGGAAGGTGGTGATTGACTCCACGCTGTCCTGGCGTCGTGAGGGAGTTTGTTCCACCATTGGGGGCCAGAGCAGCGAACAGTTTTGACTGGGCTGCGCGGGAACTGTACTCTCCTCAGTGGTAGGGAGGCGAGCAGGCCAGAGGTGGATGAACGCAGTGCCCTTGTTTGGGTGTAGGGCCTGATCAGAGCCTGGAGGTACTGAGGTGCCGTTCCCCTACAGCTCCGTAGGCAAGCACCATGGTCTTGTAGCGGATGCGAGCTTCAACTGGAAGCCAGTGGAAGAGCGGAGGCCGTTACCTGACGTGAGACAAATAAGTGAATTTACAGGCCATTACACTTACAGACAATAAATGAATTACAGGCCGTTACCACAGACAATACGTGAATTTGAAGCGTTACCTTACGAACAATGCGTGAATTACAGGCGTTACCTTACAGGC
>NW_027032363.1:0-4638 GCF_034236695.1 Oncorhynchus nerka
TTTTATTTATTTATTTTATTTCACCTTTATTTAACCAGGTAAGCAAGTTGAGAACAAGTTCTCATTTACAATTGCGACCTGGCCAAGATAAAGCAAAGCAGTTCGACACATACAACGACACAGAGTTACACATGGAGTAAAACAAACATACAGTCAATAATACAGTAAAAAAAAAACAAGTCTATATACAATGTGAGCAAATTAGTGAGAAGGGAGGAAGGCAAAAAGGCCATGGTGGCAAAGTAAATACAATATAGCAAGTAAAACACTGAATGGTAGTTTTGTAAAAATGGAAGAATGTGCAAAGTAGAAATAAAAATAATGGGGTGCAAAGGAGCAAAATAAATAAATAAATTAAATACAGTTGGGAAAGAGGTAGTTGTTTGGGCTAAATTATAGGTGGGCTATGTACAGGTGCAGTAATCTGTAAGATGCTCTGACAGTTGTGCTTAAAGCTAGTGAGGGAGATAAGTGTTTCCATTTAAGAGATTTTGTAGTTCGCTCCAGTCATTGGCAGCAGAGAACTGGAAGGAGAGGCGCCAAAGAAAGAATTGGTTTTGGGGGTGACTAGAGAGATATACCTGCTGGAGCGTGTGCTACAGGTGGGAGATGCTATGGTGACCAGCGAGCTGAGATAAGGGGGACTTTACCTAGCAGGGTCTTGTAGATGACATGGAGCCAGTGGGTTTGGCGACGAGTATGTAGTTTAGGCCAGCCAACGAGAGCGTACAGGTCGCAATAACAATGGTGGGTAGTATATGGGGCGGTGACAAAACGGATTGCACTGTGATAGACTGCATCCAATTTGTTGAGTAGGGTATTGGAGGCTATTTTTAAATGACATCGCCAAAGTCGAGGATTGGTAGGATGGTCAATTTTATTAAGGTATGTTTGGCAGCATGAGTGAAGGATGCTTTGTTGCGAAATAGGAAGCCAATTCTAGATTTAACTTTGGATTGGAGATGTTTGATATGGGTCTGAAGGAGAGTTTACAGTCTAACCAGACACCTAAGTATTTGTAGTTGTCCACGTATTCTAAGTCAGAGCCGTCCAGAGTAGTGATGTTGGACAGGCGGGTAGGTGCAGGTAGCGATCAGGTTGAAGAGCATGCATTTAGTTTTTACTTGTATTTAAGAGCAATTGAGGCCACGGAAGGAGAGTTGTATGGCATTGAAGCTTGCCTGGAGGGTTGTTAACACAGTGTCCAAAGAAGGGCCGGAAGTATACAGAATGGTGTCGGCTCATGAGGTGGATCAGAGACTCACCAGCAGCAAGAGCACCTCATTGATGTATACAGAGAAGAGAGTCGGTCCAAGAATTGAACCCTGTGGCACCCCATAGAGACTGCCAGAGGTCCGGACAGCAGACCCTCCGATTTGACACACTGAACTCTATCAGAGAAGTAGTTGGTGAACCAGGCGAGGCAATCATTTGAGAAACCAAGGCTGTCGAGTCTGCCGATGAGGATGTGGTGGTTGACAGAGTCGAAAGCCTTGGCCAGATCAATGAATACGGCTGCACAGTAATGTTTCTTATCGATGGCGGTTAAGATATCGTTTAGGACCTTGAGCGTGGCTGAGGTGCACCCATGACCAGCTCTGAAACCAGATTGCATAGCAGAGAAGGTATGGTGAGATTCGAAATGGTCGGTAATCTGTTTGTTGACTTGGCTTTCGAAGACCTTAGAAAGGCATGGTAGGATAGATATAGGTCTGTAACAGTTTGGGTCAAGAGTGTCCCCCTTGAAGAGGGGGATGACCGCAGCTGCTTTCCAATCTTTGGGAATCTCAGATGACACGAAAGAGAGGTTGAACAGGCTAGTAATAGGGGTGGCAACAATTTCGGCAGATAATTTTAGAAAGAAAGGGTCCAGATTGTCTAGCCCGGCTGATTTGTAGGGGTCCAGATTTTTCAGCTCTTTCAGAACTTCAGCTGAATGGATTTGGGAGAAGGAGAAATGGGGAAGGCTTGGGCGAGTTGCTGTTGGGGGTGCAGTGCTGTTGACCGGTAGGAGTTGCCAGGTGGAAAGCATGGCCAGTCGTAGAAAAATGCTTATTGAAATTCTCAATTATGGTGGATTTATCAGTGGTGACAGTGTTTCCTATCTTCAGTGCAGTGGGCAGCTGGGAGGAGGTGTTCTTATTCTCCATGGACTTTACAGTGTCCCAGAACTTTTTGAGTTAGTGTTGCAGGAAGCAAATTTCTGCTTGAAAAGCTAGCCTTGGCTTTTCTAACTGCCTGTGTATAACGGTTTCTAGCTTCCTGAACAGCTGCATATCACGGGGCTGTTCGATGCTAATGCAGAACGCCATAGGATGTTTTTGTGTTGGTTAAGGGCAGTCAGGTCTGGGGAGAACCAAGGGCTATATCTGTTCCTGGTTCTAATTTTCTTGAATGGGGCATGTTTATTTAAGATTGTTAGGAAGGCATTTAAAAAAATATCCAGGCATCCTCTACTGACGGATGAGATCAATATCCTTCCAGGACACCCCGGCCAGGTCGATTAGAAAGGCCTGCTCGCTGAAGTGTTTCAGGGAGCGTTTTACAGTGATGAGTGGAGGTCGTTTGACCGCTGACCCATTACGGATGCAGGCAATGAGGCAGTGATCGCTGAGATCTTGGTTGAAGACAGCAGAGGTGTATTTAGAGGGGAAGTTGGTTAGATGATATCTATGAGGGTGCCCGTGTTTAAGGCTTTGGGGGTACCTGGTAGGTTCATTGATAATTTGTGTGAGATTGAGGGCATCAAGTTTAGATTGTAGGATGTCTGGGGTGTTAAGCATGTTCCAGTTTAGGTCGCCTAGCAGCACGAGCTCTGAAGATAGATGGGGGCAATCAGTTCACATATGGTGTCCAGAGCACAGCTGGGGCAGAGGGTGGTCTATAGCAGGCGGCAACGGTGAGAGACTTGTTTTTAGAGAGGTGGATTTTTAAAAGTAGAAGTTCAAATTGTTTGGGTACAGACCTGGATAGTAGGACAGAACTCTGCAGGCTATCTTTGCAGTAGATTGCAACACCGCCCCTTGGCAGTTCTATCTTGTCTGAAAATGTTGTAGTTTGGAATTAAAATTTCTGAATTTTTGGTGGTCTTCCTAAGCCAGGATTCAGACACAGCTAGAACATCCGGGTTGGCAGAGTGTGCTAAAGCAGTGAAAAGAACAAACTTAGGAGGAGGCTTCTAATGTTAACATGCATGAAACCAAGGCTATTACGGTTACAGAAGTCATCAAAAGAGAGCGCCTGGGGAATAGGAGGGAGCTAGGCACTGCAGGGCCTGGATTCAGCTCTACATCGCCAGAGGAACATAGGAGGAGAAGAATAAGGGTACGGCTAAAAGCAATAAGAATTGGTCGTCTAGAACGTCTGAACAGAGAGTAAAAGGAGGTTTCTGGGGGTTATAAAATAGCATCAAGGTATAATGTACAGACAAAGGTATGGTAGGATGTGAATACAGTGGAGGTAAACCTAGGTATTGAGTGATGAAGAGAGATATATTGTCTCTAGAAACATCATTGAAACCAGGAGATGTCATTGCATGTGTGGGTGGTGGAACTAATAAGTTGGATAAGGTATAGTGAGCAGGACTAGAGGCTCTACAGTGAAATAAGCCAATAAACACTAACCAGAACAGCAATGGACAAGACATATTGACATTAAGGAGAGGCATCCTTAGTCGAAAGTGATCAAAAGGGTCCAGGAGTGAGAGGTTGGTTTGGGGTCACGGCGATTTAGACAGCTAGCCAGGACATCGGTAGCAAGCTAGCATAGGATGGAGTTGTTAGCCACCTCTTGCGTTCCGTCAGTAGATTAGTGGAGTTCCGTGTTGTAGAGGGGATTAGTCCAAATCACACAACAACAAAAAAATAAAAACAATAGATATAGTTATAGAGGCCCAAGAAGAAACATAATAATAATAAAAATAAATAAATTGTCCGATTGTCTATTCTGAGAGCAGCCGGTAAGACAGCTAACGGTTAGCAGGCCGCAGATGGGCATTCAGGTAACGTCGCGACGGAGGAGCCAGCCGGATCTCCTTCGGCAGATAACGCCGGCAGTCCAGTTGTGAAGGCCCTCGTGGGCTCCGCAGGCAGTAAAACGGGTCCGGATAGGTGACTGCAGCCCAGGAGTGATTGACGGAGCTCAGGAGTGATTGACGGAGCTGGCTAGCCCGGAGTAATTGATGTTTGCTCCGAATCGACGAAAGCAGATAGACACACGGATAGCAGCCAGCTAGCTGTGAGATCCGGGAGTGAATGTCCAGAGAGCAGTTGAAACCAGGGACATGGAGAGAAAAATCGGTCCGGTATGTTCCGTCCGAGCCGCGCTGCGCCGTACAAAACTGGCGATAGATTTTCGAGTTAAAGGATAGCTGATGACCACAAACCGTGGTTAGCTGAATACTAACGAGTTGCCAGTAAAGAAGCTAACTAGCTTCTGATTAGCTCCTGGCCAGCTTCTGGCTAGCTTTGAGTTTCTGGCTAGCTTCTGGCTAGCTTCTTGGAGGATTGCAGATTTGAGGTAAATAATACGTATTTATACATATCAATTGGTGAGGCAGGTTGCAGGAGAGTGTATTGAAGATGAGTTGATGGAAAATAAAAATAAAATGTATGTGAAAAAGTGTGTATGTGAAAAAAG
>NW_027032364.1:0-4639 GCF_034236695.1 Oncorhynchus nerka
TCCCGGACACCGATTTAAGACTAGTTCTGCATATAAATAGCATGTTCATTGTTGCTCCATGGGGCTTTGTATCATGTGTCTCAGAGTAGGAGAGCTGATCTAGGATCAGGTCCCCCTGTCCATGTAACCGTATTTATTGGGATCTAAAAAGGGGGAAGCTGACCATCAATCAGCACTCCTACTTTAAGATGCTTCATCCAGACAGCCTTTAGACCAGGCTTAATCTATATCATCTTCATATAGACGGCCTTTGGACCAGGCTTAATCTATGTCTGCTTCATATAGACGGCCTTTGGACCAGGCTTAATCTATATCATCTTCATATAGACGGCCTTTGGACCAGGCTTAATCTATGTCTGCTTCATACAGACGGCCTTTGGACCAGGCTTAATCTATATCATATTCATATAGACGGCCTTTGGACCAGGCTTAATCTATGTCTGCTTCATACAGACGGCCTTTAGACTAGGCTTAATCTATATCCGGGAAACCAGACAGATATACGATCTCTGTGGTTAATCTCACTACTTTTGTCTCGACTGTTAAAAGTAGAGGGAATTCATGTGCTTGAAATTTGTATTTGGCACACGCTCCGAATACAACAGGATCTCACAGTGAAATGCTGAATACAACAGGATCTCACAGTGAAATGCTGAATACAACAGGATCTCACAGTGAAATGCTGAATACAACAGGATCTCACAGTGAAATGCTGAATACAACAGGATCTCACAGTGAAATGCTGAATACAACAGGATCTCACAGTGAAATGCTGAATACAACAGGATCTCACAGTGAAATGCTGAATACAACAGGATCTCACAGTGAAATGCTGGAATACAACAGGATCTCTTTTACAGTGAAATGCTGAATACAGATCTCACAGTGAAAATGCTGAATCACAGGATCTCACAGTGAAATGCTGAATACAACAGGATCTCACAGTGAAATGCTGAATACAACAGGATCTCACAGTGAAATGCTGAATACAACAGGATCTCACAGTGAAATGCTGAATACAACAGGATCTCACAGTGAAATGCTGAATACAACAGGATCTCACAGTGAAATGCTGAATACAACAGGATCTCACAGTGAAATGCTGAATACAACAGATCTCACAGTGAAATGCTGAATACAACAGGATCCTCACAGTGAAATGCTGAATACAACAGGATCTCACAGTGAAATGCTGAATACAACAGGATCTCACAGTGAAATGCTGAATACAACAGGATCTCACAGTGAAATGCTGAATACAACAGGATCTCACAGTGAAATGCTGAATACAACAGGATCTCACAGTGAAATGCTGAATACAACAGGATCTCACAGTGAAATGCTGAATACAACAGGATCTCACAGTGAAGTTAAGAAAAGACCTAAAAAAAAAAAAAGTAAAAATAACTAATAATTAAAGAGCAGCAGTAAAATAACAATAGCGGGCTATATACAGGGGGTACCGTTATTTACGTGTTCCTCTTCTCCGATCCCCACCACAGTTACGACAGATGGATGCTAACTAGGCGCTGTTTGCCTTGAGAGTTTCATTTGTAGAGGGTCCGCACAACAAAACCAAAAACATGATCAAAATGATTTGTATGCTCTTCTCTGAGGAGGGCCAAACACCGAGGTTCAGGCTGTGATGTCATCATCAGTGGGAGGCCAAACACCGAGGTTCAGGCTGTGATGTCATCATCAGTGGGAGGCCAAACACCGAGGTTCAGGCTGTGATGTCATCATCAGTGGGAGGCCAAACACCGAGGTTCAGGCTGTGATGTCATCATCAGTGGGAGGCCAAACACCGAGGTTCAGGCTGTGATGTCATCATCAGTGGGAGGCCAAACACCGAGGTTCAGGCTGTGATGTCATCATCAGTGGGAGGCCAAACACCGAGGTTCAGGCTGTGATGTCATCATCAGTGGGAGGGCCAAACACCGAGGTTCAGGCTGTGATGTCATCATCAGTGGGAGGGCCAAACACCGAGGTTCAGGCTGTGATGTCATCATCAGTGGGAGGGCCAAACACCGAGGTTCAGGCTGTGATGTCATCATCAGTGGGAGGCCACATAGAGGTGGAGGGCCAAACACCGAGGTTCAGGCTGTGATGTCATCATCAGTGGGAGGCCACATAGAGGTGGAGGGCCAAACACCGAGGTTCAGGCTGTGATGTCATCATCAGTGGGAGGCCACATAGAGGTGGAGGGCCAAACACCGAGGTTCAAACCGGTTCAGGCTGTGATGTCATCATCAGTGGGAGGCCACATAGAGGTGGAGGGCCAAACACGAGGTTCAGGCTGTGATGTCATCATCAGTAGAGGTGGAGGGCCAAACACCGAGGTTCAGGCTGTGATGTCATCATCAGTGGGAGGCCACATGAGGTGGAGGGCCAAACACCGAGGTTCAGGCTGTGATGTCATCATCAGTGGCCACATAGAGGTGGAGGGCCAAACACCGAGGTTCAGGCTGTGATGTCATCATCAGTGGGAGGCCACATAGAGGTGGAGGGCCAAACACGAGGTTCAGGCTGTGATGTCATCATCAGTGGGAGGCCACATAGAGGTGGAGGGCCAAACACCGAGGTTTCAGGCTGTGATGTCATCATCAGTGGGAGGCCACATAGAGGTGGAGGGCCAAACACCGAGGTTCAGGCTGTGTCATCATCAGTGGGAGGCCACATAGAGGTGGAGGGCCAAACACCGAGGTTCAGGCTGTGATGTCATCATCAGTGGGAGGCCACATAGAGGTGGAGGGCCAAACACCGAGGTTCAGGCTGTGATGTCATCATCAGTGGGAGGCCAAACACCGAGGTTCAGGCTGTGATGTCATCATCAGTGGGAGGCCACATAGAGGTGGAGGGCCAAACACCGAGGTTCAGGCTGTGATGTCATCATCAGTGGGAGGCCACATAGAGGTGGAGGGCCAAACACCGAGGTTCAGGCTGTGATGTCATCATCAGTGGGAGGCCACATAGAGGTGGAGGGCCAAACACCGAGGTTCAGGCTGTGATGTCATCATCAGTGGGAGGCCACATAGAGGTGGAGGGCCAAACACCGAGGTTCAGGCTGTGATGTCATCATCAGTGGGAGGCCACATAGAGGTGGAGGGCCAAACACCGAGGTTCAGGCTGTGATGTCATCATCAGTGGGAGGCCACATAGAGGTGGAGGGCCAAACACAGAGGTTCAGGCTGTGATGTCATCATCAGTGGGAGGTAGAGGTGGAGGCCAAACACCGAGGTTCAGGCTGTGATGTCATCATCAGTGGGAGGCCACATAGAGGGTGGAGCAAAAACACAGGGTTCAGGCTGTGATATCATCATCAGTGGGAGCCACATAGAGGTGGAGGCCAAAAACTGAGGTTCAGGCTGTGATGTCATCATCAGTGGGAGGCCACATAGGGTGGAGGGCCAAACACCGAGGTTCAGGCTGTGATGTCACATCATCAGTGGGAGGCCATAAGTGGAAGGGCCAAACACCAGGAAGTTCCAGGCTGTGATGTATCATCAGTCAGAGGCCACCTCGTGAGGCCAAACACCGAGGTTCAGGCTGTGATGTCATCATCAGTGGGAGGCCACATAGAGGTGGAGGGCCAAACACCGAGGTTCAGGCTGTGATGTCATCATCAGTGGGAGGCCACATAGAGGTGGAGGGCCAAACACCGAGGTTCAGGCTGTGATGTCATCATCAGTGGGAGGCCACATAGAGGTGGAGGGCCAAACACCGAGGTTCAGGCTGTGATGTCATCATCAGTGGGAGAGCCACATAGAGGTGGAGGGCCAAACACCGAGGTTCAGGCTGTGATGTCATCATCAGTGGGAGGCCACATAGAGGTGGAGGGCCAAACACCGAGGTTCAGGCTGTGATGTCATCATCAGTGGGAGGCCACATAGAGGTGGAGGGCCAAACACCGAGGTTCAGGCTGTGATGTCATCATCAGTGGGAGGCCACATAGAGGTGGAGGGCCAAACACCGAGGTTCAGGCTGTGATGTCATCATCAGTGGGAGGCCACATAGAGGTGGAGGGCCAAACACCGAGGTTCAGGCTGCTGATGTCATCATCAGTGGGAGGCCACATAGAGGTGGAGGGCCAAACACCGAGGTTCAGGCTGTGATGTCATCATCAGTGGGAGGCCACATAGAGGTGGAGGGCCAAACACCGAGGTTCAGGCTGTGATGTCATCATCAAGTGGGAGGCCACATAGAGGTGGAGGGCCAAGCACCGAGGTTCAGGCTGTGATGTCATCATCAGTGGGAGGCCACATGAGGGTGGAGGGCCAAACAGCAGAGGTTCGGGCTGTGATGTCATCATCAGTGGGGAGCCACATAGAGGTGGAGGGCCAAACACCGAGGGTTCAGGCCTGTGATGTCATCATCAGTGGGAGGCCACATAGAGGTGGAGGGCCAAACACCGGGTTCAAGCTGTGATGTCATCATCAGTGGGAGGCCACATAGAGGTGGAGGGGCCAAACACCGAGAGTTCAGGCTGTGATGTCATCATCAGTGGGAGGCCACATAGAGGTGGAGGGCCAAACACGAGGTTCAGGCTGTGATGTCATCATCAGTGGGAGGCCACATAGAGGTGGAGGGCCAAACACCGAGGGTTCAGGCTGTGATGTCATCATCAGTGGGAGGCCACATA
>NW_027032365.1:0-4640 GCF_034236695.1 Oncorhynchus nerka
TAATGTATTTTCTACGAATGAGTTGGACTAATGTATTTTCTGCCGAATGAGTTGGACTAATGTATTTTCTGTCGAATGAGTTGGACTAATGTATTTTCTGTCGAATGAGTTGGACTAATGTATTTTCTACGGAATGAGTTGGACTAATGTATTTTCTATCGGAATGAGTTGGACTAATGTATTTTCTGTCGAATGAGTTGGACTAATGTATTTTCTGTCGGAATGAGTTGGACTAATGTATTTTCTATCGGAATGAGTTGGACTAATGTATTTTCTGTCGAATGAGTTGGACTAATGTATTTTCTGTCGAATGAGTTGGACTAATGTATTTTCTGTCGAATGAGTTGGACTAATGTATTTTCTGTCGAATGAGTTGGACTAATGTATTTTCTGTCGAATGAGTTGGACTAATGTATTTTCTGCCGAATGAGTTGGACTAATGTATTTTCTGTCGAATGAGTTGGACTAATGTATTTTCTACGGAATGAGTTGGACTAATGTATTTTCTGTCGGAATGAGTTGGACTAATGTATTTTCTGTCGAATGAGTTGGACTAATGTATTTTCTGTCGAATGAGTTGGACTAATGTATTTTCTATCGGAATGAGTTGGACTAATGTATTTTCTACGGAATGAGTTGGACTAATGTATTTTCTACGGAATGAGTTGGACTAATGTATTTTCTGTCGAATGAGTTGGACTAATGTATTTTCTGTCGAATGAGTTGGACTAATGTATTTTCTACGGAATGAGTTGGACTAATGTATTTTCTACGGAATGAGTTGGACTAATGTATTTTCTGTCGAATGAGTTGGACTAATGTATTTTCTGTCGAATGAGTTGGACTAATGTATTTTCTACGGAATGAGTTGGACTAATGTATTTTCTACGGAATGAGTTGGACTAATGTATTTTCTGTCGAATGAGTTGGACTAATGTATTTTCTGTCGAATGAGTTGGACTAATGTATTTTCTACGGAATGAGTTGAACTAATGTATTTTCTACGGAATGAGTTGGACTAATGTATTTTCTACGGAATGAGTTGGACTAATGTATTTTCTACGGAATGAGTTGGACTAATGTATTTTCTGTCGAATGAGTTGGACTAATGTATTTTCTGTCGAATGAGTTGGACTAATGTATTTTCTACGGAATGAGTTGGACTAATGTATTTTCTACGGAATGAGTTGGACTAATGTATTTTCTGTCGAATGAGTTGGACTAATGTATTTTCTGTCGAATGAGTTGGACTAATGTATTTTCTACGGAATGAGTTGGACTAATGTATTTTCTACGGAATGAGTTGGACTAATGTATTTTCTGTCGAATGAGTTGGACTAATGTATTTTCTGTCGAATGAGTTGGACTAATGTATTTTCTACGGAATGAGTTGGACTAATGTATTTTCTACGGAATGAGTTGGACTAATGTATTTTCTACGGAATGAGTTGGACTAATGTATTTTCTGTCGAATGAGTTGGACTAATGTATTTTCTGTCTAATGAGTTGGACTAATGTATTTTCTGTCGAATGCGTTGGACTAATGTATTTTCTGTCGAATGAGTTGGACTAATGTATTTTCTACGGAATGAGTTGGACTAATGTATTTTCTGTCGAATGAGTTGGACTAATGTATTTTCTGTCTAATGAGTTGGACTACTGTATTTTCTGTCGAATGCGTTGGACTAATGTATTTTCTACGGAATGAGTTGGACTAATGTATTTTCTGTCGAATGAGTTGGACTAATGATTTTCTACGGAATGAGTTGGACTAATGTATTTTCTGTCGAATGAGTTGGACTAATGTATTTTCTACGGAATGAGTTGGACTAATGTATTTTCTACGGAATGAGTTGGACTAATGTATTTTCTGTCGAATGAGTTGGACTAATGTATTTTCTGTCGAATGAGTTGGACTAATGTATTTTCTACGGAATGAGTTGGACTAATGTATTTTCTACAGAATGAGTTGGACTAATGTATTTTCTGTCGAATGAGTTGGACTAATGTATTTTCTGTCGAATGAGTTGGACTAATGTATTTTCTGTCGAATGAGTTGGACTAATGTATTTTCTACGGAATGAGTTGGACTAATGTATTTTCTGTCGAATGAGTTGGACTAATGTATTTTCTGTCGAATGAGTTGGACTAATGTATTTTCTGTCGAATGAGTTGGACTAATGTATTTTCTGTCGAATGAGTTGGACTAATGTATTTTCTGTCGAATGAGTTGGACTAATGTATTTTCTACGGAATGAGTTGGACTAATGTATTTTCTGTCGAATGAGTTGGACTAATGTATTTTCTGTCGAATGAGTTGGACTAATGTATTTTCTACGGAATGAGTTGAACTAATGTATTTTCTACGGAATGAGTTGGACTAATGTATTTTCTACGGAATGAGTTGGACTAATGTATTTTCTACGGAATGAGTTGGACTAATGTATTTTCTGTCGAATGAGTTGGACTAATGTATTTTCTGTCGAATGAGTTGGACTAATGTATTTTCTGTCGAATGAGTTGGACTAATGTATTTTCTACGGAATGAGTTGGACTAATGTATTTTCTGCCGAATGAGTTGGACTAATGTATTTTCTGTCGAATGAGTTGGACTAATGTATTTTCTGCCGAATGAGTTGGACTACTGTATTTTCTGTCGAATGAGTTGGACTAATGTATTTTCTACGGAATGAGTTGGACTAATGTATTTTCTGTCGAATGAGTTGGACTAATGATTTTCTACGGAATGAGTTGGACTAATGTATTTTCTGTCGAATGAGTTGGACTAATGTATTTTCTTTCGAATGAGTTGGACTAATGTATTTTCTACGGAATGAGTTGGACTAATGTATTTTCTGTCGAATGAGTTGGACTAATGTATTTTCTGTCGAATGAGTTGGACTAATGTATTTTCTGTCTAATGAGTTGGACTAATGTATTTTCTGTCGAATGAGTTGGACTAATGTATTTTCTACGGAATGAGTTGGACTAATGATTTTCTACGGAATGAGTTGGACTAATGTATTTTCTGTCGAATGAGTTGGACTAATGTATTTTCTACGGAATGAGTTGGACTAATGTATTTTCTACGGAATGAGTTGGACTAATGTATTTTCTGTCGAATGAGTTGGACTAATGTATTTTCTACGGAATGAGTTGGACTAATGTATTTTCTACGGAATGAGTTGGACTAATGTATTTTCTACGGAATGAGTTGGACTAATGTATTTTCTGTCGAATGAGTTGGACTAATGTATTTTCTGTCGAATGAGTTGGACTAATGTATTTTCTACGGAATGAGTTGGACTAATGTATTTTCTGTCGAATGAGTTGGACTAATGTATTTTCTATCGAATGAGTTGGACTAATGTATTTTCTACGGAATGAGTTGGACTAATGTATTTTCTGTCGAATGAGTTGGACTAATGTATTTTCTGTCGAATGAGTTGGACTAATGTATTTTCTGTCGAATGAGTTGGACTAATGTATTTTCTGTCGAATGAGTTGGACTAATGTATTTTCTACGGAATGAGTTGGACTAATGTATTTTCTGTCGAATGAGTTGGGCTAATGTATTTTCTGTCGAATGAGTTGGACTAATGTATTTTCTACGGAATGAGTTGGACTAATGTATTTTCTGTCGAATGAGTTGGACTAATGTATTTTCTGTCGAATGAGTTGGACTAATGTATTTTCTGTCGAATGAGTTGGACTAATGTATTTTCTACGGAATGAGTTGGACTAATGTATTTTCTGTCGAATGAGTTGGACTAATGTATTTTCTACGGAATGAGTTGGACTAATGTATTTTCTGTCGAATGAGTTGGACTAATGTATTTTCTTTCGAATGAGTTGGACTAATGTATTTTCTACGGAATGAGTTGGACTAATGTATTTTCTGTCGAATGAGTTGGACTAATGTATTTTCTGTCGAATGAGTTGGACTAATGTATTTTCTTTCGAATGAGTTGGACTAATGTATTTTCTGTCGAATGAGTTGGACTAATGTATTTTCTACGGAATGAGTTGGACTAATGTATTTTCTACGGAATGAGTTGGACTAATGTATTTTCTGTCGAATGAGTTGAACTAATGTATTTTCTACGGAATGAGTTGGACTAATGTATTTTCTACGGAATGAGTTGGACTAATGTATTTTCTGTCGAATGAGTTGGACTAATGTATTTTCTACGGAATGAGTTGGACTAATGTATTTTCTACGGAATGAGTTGGACTAATGTATTTTCTACAGAATGAGTTGGACTAATGTATTTTCTGTCGAATGAGTTGGACTAATGTATTTTCTGTCGAATGAGTTGGACTAATGTATTTTCTACGGAATGAGTTGGACTAATGTATTTTCTGTCGAATGAGTTGGACTAATGTATTTTCTGTCGAATGAGTTGGACTAATGTATTTTCTACGGAATGAGTTGGACTAATGTATTTTCTGTCGAATGAGTTGGACTAATGTATTTTCTGTCGAATGAGTTGGACTAATGTATTTTCTGTCGAATGAGTTGGACTAATGTATTTTCTGTCGAATGAGTTGGACTAATGTATTTTCTACGGAATGAGTTGGACTAATGTATTTTCTGTCGAATGAGTTGGACTAATGTATTTTCTGTCGAATGAGTTGGA
>NW_027032366.1:0-4640 GCF_034236695.1 Oncorhynchus nerka
GATGTAGTCTTCACGTGTAATTAACTTCACGATGTAGTACACTTCACAATGTAGTACACTTCACGATGTAGTACACTTCATAATGTAGTACACTTCACGAGTGTAGTACACTTCACGATGTAGTACACTTCATGATGTAGTACACTATCACGATGTAGTACACTTCACGATGTAGTACACATCACACTTCAACGCATGTAGTACACTTCACACTTCAGGATGCTTGTGCACACTTCACGTTGTAGTACACTTCACGATGCAGTACACTTCACGATGTAGTACACTTCACGATGTAGTACACTTCACGATGTAGTACACATCACACTTCACGATGTAGTACACTTCACGATGTAGTACACTTCATAATGTAGTACACTTCATAATGTAGTACACTTCACGATGTAGTACACTTCATGATGTAGTACACTTCATAATGTAGTACACTTCACGATGTAGTACACTTCATGATGTAGTACACTTCACGATGTAGTACACTTCATAATGTAGTACACTTCACGATGTAGTACACTTCACGATGTAGTACACTTCACGATGTAGTACACTTCACGATGTAGTACACATCACACTTCACGATGTAGTACACATCACACTTCACGATGTAGTACATTTCACGATGTAGTACACTTCACGATGCAGTACACTTCACGATGTAGTACACTTCATGATGTAGTACACTTCACGATGTAGTACACATCACACTTCATGATGTAGTACACTTCACGATGTAGTACACTTCACGATGTAGTACACTTCACGATGTAGTACACTTCACGATGTAGTACACTTCACGATGTAGTACACTTCATGATGTACACTTCACGATGTAGTACACTTCACGATGTAGTACACTTCACGATGTAGTACACTTCACGATGTAGTACACTTCATGATGTAGTACACTTCACACACTTCACGATGTAGTACACTTCATGATGTAGTACACTTCATGATGTAGTACACTTCACACACTTCACGATGTAGTACACTTCACACACTTCACTGTAGTACACTTCACACTTCGTGATGTAGTACACTTCATGATGTAGTACACTTCACACACTTCACGATGTAGTACACTTCATGATGTAGTACACTTCATGATGTAGTACTTACATTCACGATGTAGTACACTTCATGATGTAGTACACTTCATGATGTAGTACACATCACACACTTCATGATGTAGTACACTTCATGATGTAGTACACATCACACTTCACGATGTAGTACACTTCACAATACTTAGATGTAGTACACTTCATGATGTAGTACACTTCATGATGTAGTACACTTCATGATGTAGTACACTTCACGATGTAGTACACTTCACGATGTAGTACACTTCACAATGTAGTACACTTCACGATGTAGTACACTTCACAATGTAGTACACTTCACGATGTAGTACACTTCATAATGTAGTACACTTCATAATGTAGTACACTTCACGATGTAGTACACTTCATGATGTAGTACACTTCATAATGTAGTACACTTCACGATGTAGTACACTTCATGATGTAGTACACTTCACGATGTAGTACACTTCATAATGTAGTACACTTCACGATGTAGTACACTTCACGATGTAGTACACATCACACTTCATGATGTAGTACACTTCACGATGTAGTACACATCACACTTCACGATGTAGTACACTTCACGATGTAGTACACTTCACGATGTAGTACATTTCACGATGTAGTACACTTCACGATGCAGTACACTTCACGATGTAGTACACTTCATGATGTAGTACACTTCACGATGTAGTACACATCACACTTCATGATGTAGTACACTTCATGATGTAGTACACTTCACGATGTAGTACATTTCACGATGTAGTACACTTCACGATGTAGTACACTTCACGATGTAGTACACTTCACGATGTAGTACACTTCACGATGTAGTACACTTCACACACTTCACGATGTAGTACACTTCATGATGTAGTACACTTCACGATGTAGTACACTTCACGATGTAGTACACTTCACGATGTAGTACACTTCATGATGTAGTACACTTCACACACTTCACGATGTAGTACACTTCATGATGTAGTACACTTCATGATGTAGTACACTTCACACACTTCACGATGTAGTACACTTCATGATGTAGTACACTTCATGATGTAGTACACTTCACACACTTCACGATGTAGTACACTTCATGATGATGTAGTACACTTCATGATGTAGTACACATCACACACTTCATGATGTAGTACACTTCATGATGTAGTACACTTCACACACTTCACGATGTAGTACACTTCACACACTTCACGATGTAGTACACTTCATGATGTAGTACACTTCATGATGTAGTACACTTCATGATGTAGTACACTTCATGATGTAGTACACATCACACACTTCACGATGTAGTACACTTCACACACTTCATGATGTAGTACACTTCATGATGTAGTACACTTCATGATGTAGTACACATCACACACTTCATGATGTAGTACACTTCATGATGTAGTACACATCACACACTTCATGATGTAGTACACTTCATGATGTAGTACACATCACACACTTCATGATGTAGTACACTTCAAGATGTAGTACACTTCACACTTCATGATGTAGTACACTTCACGATGTAGTACACATCACACACTTCATGATGTAGTACACTTCATGATGTAGTACACTTCATGATGTAGTACACATCACACACTTCATGATGTAGTACACTTCATGATGTAGTACACTTCACGATGTAGTACACTTCACACTTCATGATGTAGTACACTTCACGATGTAGTACACATCACACACTTCATGATGTAGTACACTTCATGATGTAGTACACTTCACGATGTAGTACACTTCACGATGTAGTACACTTCACGATGTAGTACACTTCATGATGTAGTACACTTCACACACTTCACGATGTAGTACACTTCATGATGTAGTACACTTCATGATGTAGTACACTTCACACACTTCACGATGTAGTACACTTCACACACTTCACGATGTAGTACACTTCACACACTTCGTGATGTAGTACACTTCATGATGTAGTACACTTCACACACTTCACGATGTAGTACACTTCATGATGTAGTACACTTCATGATGTAGTACACTTCACACACTTCACGATGTAGTACACTTCATGATGATGTAGTACACTTCATGATGTAGTACACATCACACACTTCATGATGTAGTACACTTCATGATGTAGTACACTTCACACACTTCACGATGTAGTACACTTCACACAATTCACGATGTAGTACACTTCATGATGTAGTACACTTCATGATGTAGTACACTTCATGATGTAGTACACTTCATGATGTAGTACACATCACACACTTCACGATGTAGTACACTTCACACACTTCATGATGTAGTACACTTCATGATGTAGTACACTTCATGATGTAGTACACTTCATGATGTAGTACACTTCATGATGTAGTACACATCACACACTTCACGATGTAGTACACTTCACACACTTCATGATGTAGTACACTTCATGATGTAGTACACTTCATGATGTAGTACACATCACACACTTCATGATGTAGTACACTTCATGATGTAGTACACATCACACACTTCATGATGTAGTACACTTCACGATGTAGTACACATCACACACTTCATGATGTAGTACACTTCATGATGTAGTACACTTCATGATGTAGTACACATCACACACTTCATGATGTAGTACACTTCACGATGTAGTACACTTCACACTTCATGATGTAGTACACTTCACGATGTAGTACACATCACACACTTCATGATGTAGTACACTTCATGATGTAGTACACTTCACGATGTAGTACACATCACACACTTCATGATGTAGTACACTTCATGATGTAGTACACATCACACACTTCATGATGTAGTACACTTCATGATGTAGTACATATCACACACTTCATGATGTAGTACACATCACACACTTCATGATGTAGTACACTTCATGATGTAGTACACTTCACGATGTAGTACACTTCACGATGTAGTACACTTCACGATGTAGTACACTTCACAATGTAGTACACTTCACGATGTAGTACACTTCATAATGTAGTACACTTCATAATGTAGTACACTTCACGATGTAGTACACTTCATGATGTAGTACACTTCATAATGTAGTACACTTCACGATGTAGTACACATCACACTTCACGATGTAGTACACATCACACTTCACGATGTAGTACATTTCACGATGTAGTACACTTCACGATGCAGTACACTTCACGATGTAGTACACTTCATGATGTAGTACACTTCACGATGTAGTACACATCACACTTCACGATGTAGTACACTTCACGATGTAGTACACTTCATAATGTAGTACACTTCATAATGTAGTACACTTCACGATGTAGTACACTTCATGATGTAGTACACTCATAATGTAGTACACTTCTGACGATGTAGTACACTTCATGATGTAGTACACTTCAATGATGTAGTACACTTCATAATGTAGTACACTTCACGATGTAGTACACTTCACGATGTAGTACACATCACACTTCATGATGTAGCACAACTTCACGATGTAGTACAACATCACACACTTCACGATGTAGTACA
>NW_027032367.1:0-4641 GCF_034236695.1 Oncorhynchus nerka
AAGGATAACTCTAGGTGACTGATAATAAGTGATAACCCTAGTGACTGATAATAAGGATAACTAGTGACTGATAATAAGGACAACCTAGTGACTGATAATAAGGATAACTCTAGTGACTGATAATAAGGATAACTAGTGACTGATAATAAGGATAACTCTAGTGACTGATAATAAGGATAACTCTAGTGACTGATAATAAGGATAACTCTAGTGACTGATAATAAGGATAACTCTAGTGACTGATAATAAGGATAACTCTAGTGACTGATAATAAGGATACCCCTAGTGACTGATAATAAGGATAACTCTAGTGACTGATAATAAGGATACCTCTAGTGACTGATAATAAGGATAACTCTAGTGACTGATAATAAGGATAACTCTAGTGACTGATAATAAGGATAACACTAGTGACTGATAATAAGGATAACTCTAGTGACTGATAATAAGGATAACACTAGTGACTGATAATAAGGATAACTCTAGTGACTGATAATAAGGATAACTCTAGTGACTGATAATAAGGATAACTCTAGTGACTGATAATAAGGATAACTAGTGACTGATAATAAGGATAACTCTAGTGACTGATAATAAGGATAACTCTAGTGACTGATAATAAGGATAACACTAGTGACTGATAATAAGGATAACCTAGTGACTGATAATAAGGATAACTCTAGTGACTGATAATAAGGATACCTCTAGTGACTGATAATAAGGATAACTATAGTGACTGATAATAAGGATAACTCTAGTGACTGATAATAAGGATAACTAGTGACTGATAATAAGGATAACTCTAGTGACTGATAATAAGGATAACTCTAGTGACTGATAATAAGGATAACTCTAGTGACTGATAATAAGGATAACTCTAGTGACTGATAATAAGGATAACTCTAGTGACTGATAATAAGGATAACTCTAGTGACTGATAATAAGGATAACTCTAGTGACTGATAATAAGGATAACTCTAGTGACTGATAATAAGGATAACTAGTGACTGATAATAAGGATAACTAGTGACTGATAATAAGGATAACTAGTGACTGATAATAAGGATAACTCTAGTGACTGATAATAAGGATAACTCTAGTGACTGATAATAAGGATAACTAGTGACTGATAATAAGGATAACTAGTGACTGATAATAAGGATAACTCTAGTGACTGATAATAAGGATAACCTAGTGACTGATAATAAGGATAACTCTAGTGACTGATAATAAGGATAACTCTAGTGACTGATAATAAGGATAACCTAGTGACTGATAATAAGGATAACTCTAGTGACTGATAATAAGGATAACTAGTGACTGATAATAAGGATAACTCTAGTGACTGATAATAAGGATAACTCTAGTGACTGATAATAAGGATAACACTAGTGACTGATAATAAGGATAACTCTAGTGACTGATAATAAGGATAACTAGTGACTGATAATAAGGATAACTCTAGTGACTGATAATAAGGATAACCTAGTGACTGATAATAAGGATAACTCTAGTGACTGATAATAAGGATAACTAGTGACTGATAATAAGGATAACTCTAGTGACTGATAATAAGGATAACTCTAGTGACTGATAATAAGGATAACTCTAGTGACTGATAATAAGGATACCTCTAGTGACTGATAATAAGGATAACTCTAGTGACTGATAATAAGGATAACTCTAGTGACTGATAATAAGGATAACTCTAGTGACTGATAATAAGGATAACTCTAGTGACTGATAATAAGGATAACTCTAGTGACTGATAATAAGGATAACTCTAGTGACTGATAATAAGGATAACTCTAGTGACTGATAATAAGGATAACCTAGTGACTGATAATAAGGATAACTCTAGTGACTGATAATAAGGATAACTCTAGTGACTGATAATAAGGATAACACTAGTGACTGATAATAAGGATAACCTAGTGACTGATAATAAGGATAACTAGTGACTGATAATAAGGATAACTCTAGTGACTGATAATAAGGATAACTCTAGTGACTGATAATAAGGATAACTCTAGTGACTGATAATAAGGATAACCTAGTGACTGATAATAAGGATAACTCTAGTGACTGATAATAAGGATAACTCTAGTGACTGATAATAAGGATAACTAGTGACTGATAATAAGGATAATCTAGTGACTGATAATAAGGATAACTACTAGTGACTGATAATAAGGATAACCTAGTGACTGATAATAAGGATAACTCTAGTGACTGATAATAAGGATAACTCTAGTGACTGATAATAAGGATAACATCTAGTGACTGATAATAAGGATAACTCTAGTGACTGATAATAAGGATAACTAGTGACTGATAATAAGGATAACTCTAGTGACTGATAATAAGGATAACTAGTGACTGATAATAAGGATAACTCTAGTGACTGATAATAAGGATAACTCTAGTGACTGATAATAAGGATAACCTAGTGACTGATAATAAGGATAACTCTAGTGACTGATAATAAGGATAACTCTAGTGACTGATAATAAGGATAACTAGTGACTGATAATAAGGATAACACTAGTGACTGATAATAAGGATAACTCTAGTGACTGATAATAAGGATAACTAGTGACTGATAATAAGGATACCACTAGTGACTGATAATAAGGATAACTCTAGTGACTGATAATAAGGATAACTCTAGTGACTGATAATAAGGATAACTCTAGTGACTGATAATAAGGATAACTCTAGTGACTGATAATAAGGATAACTCTAGTGACTGATAATAAGGATAACTCTAGTGACTGATAATAAGGATACCTCTAGTGACTGATAATAAGGATACCTCTAGTGACTGATAATAAGGATAACTCTAGTGACTGATAATAAGGATAACACTAGTGACTGATAATAAGGATAACTCTAGTGACTGATAATAAGGATAACACTAGTGACTGATAATAAGGATAACTCTAGTGACTGATAATAAGGATAACTCTAGTGACTGATAATAAGGATACCTCTAGTGACTGATAATAAGGACAACTAGTGACTGATAATAAGGATAACTATAGTGACTGATAATAAGGATAACACTAGTGACTGATAATAAGGATAACACTAGTGACTGATAATAAGGATAACACTAGTGACTGATAATAAGGATAACACTAGTGACTGATAATAAGGATAACACTAGTGACTGATAATAAGGATAACTAGTGACTGATAATAAGGATAACTCTAGTGACTGATAATAAGGATAACTAGTGACTGATAATAAGGATAACTCTAGTGACTGATAATAAGGATACCTCTAGTGACTGATAATAAGGATAACTCTAGTGACTGATAATAAGGATAACTAGTGACTGATAATAAGGATACCCATAGTGACTGATAATAAGGATAACTCTAGTGACTGATAATAAGGATAACTCTAGTGACTGATAATAAGGATAACTCAGTGACTGATAATAAGGATAACTAGTGACTGATAATAAGGATAACTAGTGACTGATAATAAGGATAACTAGTGACTGATAATAAGGATAACTCTAGTGACTGATAATAAGGATAACTCTAGTGACTGATAATAAGGATAACTAGTGACTGATAATAAGGATAACTAGTGACTGATAATAAGGATAACTCTAGTGACTGATAATAAGGATAACACTAGTGACTGATAATAAGGATAACTCTAGTGACTGATAATAAGGATAACTAGTGACTGATAATAAGGATAACTCTAGTGACTGATAATAAGGATAACTAGTGACTGATAATAAGGATAACTCTAGTGACTGATAATAAGGATAACTCTAGTGACTGATAATAAGGATAACACTAGTGACTGATAATAAGGATAACTAGTGACTGATAATAAGGATAACTAGTGACTGATAATAAGGATAACTCTAGTGACTGATAATAAGGATAACTAGTGACTGATAATAAGGATAACACTAGTGACTGATAATAAGGATAACACTAGTGACTGATAATAAGGATAACTAGTGACTGATAATAAGGATAACTAGTGACTGATAATAAGGATAACTCTAGTGACTGATAATAAGGATACCTCTAGTGACTGATAATAAGGATACCTCTAGTGACTGATAATAAGGATAACTCTAGTGACTGATAATAAGGATAACTAGTGACTGATAATAAGGATAACTCTAGTGACTGATAATAAGGATACCTCTAGTGACTGATAATAAGGATACCTCTAGTGACTGATAATAAGGATAACTCTAGTGACTGATAATAAGGATAACTCTAGTGACTGATAATAAGGATAACTAGTGACTGATAATAAGGATACCTCTAGTGACTGATAATAAGGATACCACTAGTGACTGATAATAAGGATAACTCTAGTGACTGATAATAAGGATAACTCTAGTGACTGATAATAAGGATAACACTAGTGACTGATAATAAGGATAACTCTAGTGACTGATAATAAGGATAACACTAGTGACTGATAATAAGGATAACTCTAGTGACTGATAATAAGGATAACTCTAGTGACTGATAATAAGGATACCCATAGTGACTGATAATAAGGATAACTCTAGTGACTGATAATAAGGATAACTCTAGTGACTGATAATAAGGATAACTCTAGTGACTGATAATAAGGATAACTAGTGACTGATA
>NW_027032368.1:0-4641 GCF_034236695.1 Oncorhynchus nerka
CTATATAATGATACCACTATATAATGCCACTATATAATGATACCACACCACTATATAATGATACCACACCACTATATAATGAACCAGTATAATGATACCACACCACTATATAATGATACCACACCACTATATAATGACCAGTATAATGATACCACACCGCTATATAATGACCAGTATAATGATACCACACCACTATATAATGATACCACACCACTATATAATGATACCACTCCACTATATAATGATACCACACCACTATATAATGATACCACATCACTATATAATGATACCACTCCACTATATAATGATACCACTCCACTATATAATGATACCACTCCACTATATAATGATACCACACCACTATATAATGATACCACACCACTATATAATGACCAGTATAATGATACCACACCACTATATAATGATACCACACCACTATATAATGATACCACACCACTATATAATGATACCACTCCACTATATAATGATACCACACCACTATATAATGATACCACACCAATATATAATGATCCTCAGTATAATGATACCACTCCACTATATAATGATACCACTCCACTATATAATGATACCACACCACTATATAATGATACCACACCAATATGAAATGATACCACACCACTATATAATGATACCACTCCAATATATAATGATACCACTCCACTATATAATGATACCACTCCACTATATAATGACCAGTATAATGATACCACTCCACTATATAATGATACCACTCCAATATATAATGATACCACTCCACTATATAATGACCAGTATAATGATACCACACCAATATATAATGATACCACACCACTATATAATGATACCACACCACTATATAATGATACCACACCACTATATAATGATACCACACCACTATATAATGATACCACACCACTATATAATGACCAGTATAATGATACCACACCAATATATAATGATACCACACCACTATATAATGATACCACACCAATATATAATGATACCACACCACTATATAATGATACCACACCACTATATAATGATACCACACCACTATATAATGATACACCACTATATAATGATACCACACCAATATATAATGATACCACACCACTATATAATGATACCACACAGCTGTATAATGATACCACTATATAATGATACCACACCACTATATAATGATACCACACCACTATATAATGACCAGTATAATGATACCACACCACTATATAATGATACCACTCCACTATATAATGATACCACTATATAATGATACCACTATATAATGATACCACACCACTATATAATGATACCACACCACTATATAATGATACCACACCACTATATAATGACCAGTATAATGATACCACACCACTATATAATGATACCACACCACTATATAATGACCAGTATAATGATACCACACCACTATATAATGATACCACACCACTATATAATGACCAGTATAATGATACCACACCACTATATAATGATACCACACCACTATATAATGATACCACACCACTATTTAATGATACCACTATATAATGATACCACTCCACTATATAATGATACCACTCCACTATATAATGACACCACTCCACTATATAATGACACCACTCCACTATATAATGATACCACACCCCTGTATAATGACCAGTATAATGATACCACACCACTATATAATGATACCACACCACTATATAATGATACCACACCACTATATAATGATACCACACCACTGTATAATGATACCACACCACTATATAATGACCAGTATAATGATACCACACCACTATATAATGATACCACTGTATAATGATACCACAACACTATATAATGATATCACACCACTATATAATGATACCACACCACTATATAATGATACCACACCACTGTATAATGACCAGTATAATGATACCACACCACTATATAATGATACCACACCACTCTATAATGACCAGTATACTGATACCACACCACTATATAATGATACCACACGACTATATAATGATACCACACCGCTATAATGACCAGTATACTGATACCACTCCAATATATAATGATACCACACCACTATATAATGATACCACACCACTATATAATGATACCACACCACTATATAATGAACCAGTATAATGATACCACACCACTATATAATGATACCACACCACTATATATATGACCCAGTATAATGATACCACACCACTATATAATGATACCACACCACTATATAATGATACCACACACTATATAATGATACCACACCACTATATAATGATACCACTCCACTATATAATGATACCACACCACTATATAATGATACCACACCACTATATAATGATACCACACCACTATATAATGATACCACTATATAATGATGCCACACCACTATATAATGATACCACTCCACTATATAATGATACCACTCCACTATATAATGATCCACACTATAATGATACCACACCACTATATAATGATACCACACCACTATATAATGATACCACACCACTATATAATGATACCACACCACTATATAATGATACCACACCACTATATAATGATACCACACCACTATATAATGACCAGTATAATGATACCACACCGCTATAATGATACCACTGTATAATGATACCACACCACTATATAATGATATCACACCAATATATAATGATACCACACCACTATATAATGATACCACACCACTATATAATGACCAGTATAATGATACCACACCACTATATAATGATACCACACCCACTCTATAATGACCAGTATACTGATACCACACCACTATATAATGATACCACACCACTATATAATGATACCACACCACTTATAATGACCAGTATAATGATACCACACCACTATATAATGATACCACACCACTATATAATGATACCACACCACTATATAATGATACCACACCACTATATAATGACCAGTATAATGATACCACACCACTATATAATGATACCACACCACTATATAATGACCAGTATAATGATACCACACCACTATATAATGATACCACACCACTATATAATGATACCACACACTGATATAATGATACCACTATATAATGATACCACACCACTATATAATGATACCACACCACTATATAATGACCAGTATACTGATACCACACCAATATATAATGATACCACTCCACTCATATAATGATACCACTCCACTATATAATGATACCACACACTATATAATGATACCACACCACTATATAATGATACCACACCACTATATAATGACCAGTATAATGATACCACACCACTATATAATGATACCACACCACTATATAATGACACAGTATAATGATACCACACCACTATATAATGATACCACTATATAACGACCAGTATAATGATACCACACCACTATATAATGATACCACACCACTATATAATGATACCACACCACTATATAATGATACCACTCCACTATATAATGATACCACCCACTATATAATGATACCACACCACTATATAATGACACCACACCACTATATAATGATACCACACCACTGTATAATGACCAGTATAATGATACCACACCACTATATAATGATACCACACCACTATATAATGATACCACACCACTATATAATGATACCACACCACTGTATAATGATACCACACCACTATATAATGATACCACACCACTATATAATGATACCACTATATAATGATACCACCCACTATATAATGATCCACCACTATATAATGATACCACACCACTATATAATGATACCACACCACTATATAATGATACCACACCACTATATAATGATACCACACCAATATGAAATGATACCACACCACTATATAATGATACCACTCCACTATATAATGATACCACTCCACTATATAATGATACCACTCCACTATATAATGACCAGTATAATGATACCACACCACTATATAATGATACCACTCCACTATATAATGATACCACACCACTATATAATGATACCACTCCACTATATATTGATGCCACTCCACTATGTAGTGATGCCACACCACTGTATGTGATGCCACACCACTGTATGTGATGCCACACCAATGTTTAATGATGCCACACCACTATATAGTGATGCCACACCTATATATAGTGATTACACACTATATAATGATAGTATAATGATGCCACACCACTATATAATGATGCCACACCACTATATACTGATGCCACACCACTATATAATGATACCACTCAATATATAATGATGCCACTCCACTATATAATGATACCACACCACTATATAATGATACCACACCAATATATAATGATGCCACACTATATAATGATACACCACTATATAATGATACCACCACTATATTGATGCCACACCACTATATATTGATGCCACACACTATATAAATGATGCCTGTTAATGTGATGCCACACCACTGTATAATGATACCACACCACTATATAATGATGCCACACCACTATATAATGATACCACATCACTATATAATGATACCACTATATAATGATACCACACCACTATATAATGATACCACACCACTATATAATGCACACCACTGTATAATGATACCACACCACTATTATAATGATACCACACCGCTATATAATGATACCACCCACTATATAATGATACCA
>NW_027032369.1:0-4642 GCF_034236695.1 Oncorhynchus nerka
AGGAATATGTACATAGGATATATGAATGAGTGATGGTACAGGAGCATACAGTAGATGGTATCGAGTACAAGTATATACATATGAGATGAGTATGTAGACAAAGTAAACAAAGTGGCATAGTTAAAGTGGCTAGTGACATAAGAATGCAGTCGATGATCTAGAGTACAGTATATACATATGCATATGAGATGAATAGTGTAGGGTAAGTAACATTATATAAGGTAGCATTGTTTAAAGTGGCTAGTGATATATTTACATCATTTCCCATCAATTCCCATTATTAAAGTGGCTGGAGTTGGGTCAGTGTCAATGACAGTGTGTTGGCAGCAACCACTCAATGTTAGTGATTGCTGTTTAACAGTCTGATGGCCTTGAGATAGAAGCTGTTTTTCAGTCTCTCGGTCCCAGCTTTGATGCACCTGTACTGACCTCGCCTTCTGGATGATAGCGGGGTGAACAGGCAGTGGTTCGGGTGGTTGATGTCCTTGATGATCTTTATGGCCTTCCTGTAACATCGGGTGGTGTAGGTGTCCTGGAGGGCAGGTAGTTTGCCCCGGTGATGCGTTGTGCAGACCTCACTACCCTCTGGAGAGCCTTACGGTTGAGGGCGGAGCAGTTGCCGTACCAGGCGGTGATACAGCCCGCCAGGATGCTCTCGATTGTGCATCTGTAGAAGTTTGTGAGTGCTTTGGTGACAAGCCGAATTTCTTCAGCCTCCTGAGGTTGAAGGCGCTGCTGCGCCTTCTTCACGATGCTGTCAGTGTGAGTGGACCAATTCAGTTTGTCTGTGATGTGTATGCCGAGGAACTTAAAACTTGCTACCTCTCCACTACTGATCCATCGATGTGGATAGGGGTGTTCCCTCTGCTGTTTCCTGAAGTCCACAATCATCTCCTTAGTTTTGTTGACGTTGAGTGTGAGGTTATTTTCCTGACACCACACTCCGAGGAGCCCTCACCTCCTCCCTGTAGGCCGTCTCGTCGTTGTTGGTAATCAAGCCTACCACTGTTGTGTCGTCCGCAAACTTGATGATTGAGTTGGAGGCGTGCATGGCCACGCAGTCGTGGTGAACAGGGAGTACAGGAGAGGGCTCAAGGCGCACCCTTGTGGGGCCCCCGTGTTGAGATCAGCGGGGAGGAGATGTTGTTGCCTACCCTCACCACCTGTGGGCGGCCCGTCAGGAAGTCAGTACCCAGTTGCACAGGGCGGGGTCGAGACCCAGGGTCTCGAGCTTGATGACGAGCTTGGAGGGTACTATGGTGTTGAATGCCGAGCTGTAGTCGATGAACAGCATTCTCACATAGGTATTCCTCTTGTCCAGGTGGGTTAGGGCAGTGTGCAGTGTGGTTGAGATTGCATCGTCTGTGGACCTATTTGGGCGGTAAGCAAGTGGAGTGGGTCTAGGGTGTCAGGTAGGGTGGAGGTGATATGGTCCTTGACTAGTCTCTCAAAGCACTTCATGATGACGGAAGTGAGTGCTACGGGGCGGTAGTCGTTTAGCTCAGTTACCTTAGCTTTCTTGGGAACAGGAACAATGGTGGCCCTCTTGAAGCATGTGGGAACAGCAGACTGGTATAGGGATTGATTGAATATGTCCGTAAACACACCGGCCAGCTGGTCTGCGCATGCTCTGAGGCGCGGCTGGGGATACCGTCTGGGCCTGCAGCCTTGCGAGGGTTAACACGTTTAAATGTCTTACTCACCTCGGCTGCAGTGAAGGAGGAGACCGCATGTTTTCGTTGCAGGCCGTGTCAGTGGCACTGTATTGTCCTCAAAGCGGGCAAAAAAGTGATTTAGTCTGCCTGGGAGCAAGACATCCTGGTCGTGACTGGGCTGGGTTTCTTCTTGTAGTCCGTGATTGACTGTAGACCCTGCCACATGCCTCTTGTGTCTGAGCCATTGAATTGAGATTCCACTTTGTCTCTGTACTGGCGCTTAGCTTGTTTAATAGCCTTGCGGAGGAATACTAACCGCTAACATAACCAAAACACAAGGCACTGTTTATATCACTGGTGTGAACTGGTCGTCTGGAAGATGTGTGCTTGGTTTATACGATAGTCAATCCCCCCCCCCCCCAGAGGCAGAGCTGGCCCCTAAGAAGGAGCCCTCCCCAGGAGAGGCCACAGCTCTGGAGACTCTGCTCAGAGGGGAGGGGCTACTGGAGAAGAAGAAAGACATCATCAAGGAGGACGAGACCCTTCTAGAGATACAGGTACGGCAAGAGAGAAGGGACACACACACAAAGGGGCAACAGTAGATGGGCCTTATTGGCGCATAGCATGCAGCCAAATACAATAACTTTACATTTCTTTACATACAAGATCACACTTTTAAACTGTCACGGTGGAAACAAAGAGAATTCCTGATTTGTAAATTGTGTCAAATATCTACTTTCTTTCCTCTGTCACTCCTCCTCCTCCTCTCACCTCCTCCCCTTTTTTTTTACCTCCCTCCTGTGTTTACTCGTCTGTAGAGGGTCCTGGAAGCAGACGAGAATGGGGACGGTTTCCATGACGGCGAGGACTTTGAAGTGGACACTCCGAAGAGAGAAAGCAGAGGAAAGGAAAGGGTGAGGAGAGAGAGAGGAGGGAGGAGGGAGAGAGAGGAGAGAGAAGGAGGGAGAGAGAGAGAGAGAGGAGAGGGAGGGAGAGAGAGAGAGAGAGGAGGAGGAGAGAGAGAGAGAGAGAGGAGGGGAGGAGAGAGGGAGGAGAGGGAGGAGAGAGAGAGAGAGGAGAGAGGAGGAGAGAGAGAGAGAGGGAGGGAGAAGAGTGGGAGAGAGAGAGAGGAGGAGGGAGAGAGAGAGGAGAGAGGGAGAGAGAGAGAGAGAGAGAGAGGAGGAGGGAGAGAGAGGGAGGGAGAGAGGGGAGGGAGAAGAGAGAGAGAGTGGAGAGAGAAGGAGAGGGAGGGAGAGAGAGAGAGGAAGGGGAGGGAGGGAGAGAGAGAGGGAGGGAGGGAGAGAGAGAGAGGGAGAGAGAGGAGAGAGGGAGGGAGAGAGAGGAGGAGAGAGAGGGAGAGGAGGAGGAGGAGAGAGGAGAGAGAGGGAGGGAGAGAGAGGGAGGAGAGGGAGGAGAGAGAGAGAGAGAGAGGAGAGAGAGGAGAGAGGGAGAGGGAGAGAGAGAGGAGGAGGGAGAGGAAGAGAGAGGGGGGGATGGAGGGAGAGATGAGGAGGGAGGGAGATGGAGAGATGAGGAGGAAGGGTGATGGAGTCTCCGAGAAGGGTCTTCTACGACATCAAAAGGAACATCAAATTCAACATACCAATTTAGGACCTGGAAAAAAAATACCTGAATCAGTTATAGAACTCATTGCCCTTTATGGTTGTGAGGGGTCCGTGTACAATGTAAAACACCAAATAATGCATACAGAGCAGAATTAGGCCGATACACGCTAATTATCAACATCCAGACGAGACGTTAAATTCTACAACCACCGAAAAGGAGACCAGATTCCCCAAACAACTCCAGAACAAAGCCATCACCTACAGAGAGATGAACCCGGAGGAAGAGGTCCCTAAAAGCAAGCTGGTCACTGGGGCTCTGTTCCCCAAGCTTACAAACACACCCACAGAGCCCCAGGACAGCAGCACAATTAGACCCAACCAAATCACGCAGAAAACTAAAAGATAGTTGCCTGGCTCGTTGGAAGAAGATTAACAAATAAACAGAGAGTACACAGTGGCCTTTAGAATACCCGATCACTGTGACTGACCCAAACTTAGGAAAGCTTTGACTATGTGCAGACTCAGGTGAGCATTGCCTTGCTGACTGAGAAAGGCCCCTGTAGGCGAGACATACTGGCTCTCCAGAGAAGACAGGCTATGTGCTCACTGCACACACAAAATGAGGGTGGAAACTAGGCTGCACTTCCTAACCTCCTGCCAGAGTAGCATGACCTTGATTAGAGGGACATGTTTCCTCCAGATAACACAGATCACAAAGGATTTGATAAAACATGACCCAATTTTGATAAACTCCCATATCTGCTGGGCGAGATATCACAGTGTGCCATCACAGCAGCAAGATGTGTGTGACCTGTTGCCACGAAGAAAAGGCAACAAGTGAAGAACAGGAAACACCATTTTGTAAAATACAACCCATATTTATTTGGAAATGTCTTTTATTGCTTTTTTGGAACTTTCGTGAGTGTAATATTCTCTGTTCATTTTATATTGTTCATTCAACTTGTGTTCATTATCTATTCCACTTGCTTTAGCAGAGAAGAGAGAGAGAGAGAGAGACAGAGAGAGAGAGAGAGAGAGAGAGAGAGACAGAGGGTCTGGTGTGGTGTGACATCGAATGCATTTTATCTATTTCACTTGCTTTGGCAAAGAGAGAGAGAGAGAGAGAGAGAGAGAGAGACAGACCAGACCAGAGAGACAGAGAGAGAGAGAGACATGAGAGAGAGAGACAGAGAGAGAGAGAGAGAGAGACAGAGAGCAGACAGAGAGAGACAGAGAGAGAGAGAGACAGAGAGGAGACAGAGAGAAGACAGAGAGAGGGCAGAGAGAGAGAGAGAGAGAGAGAGAGAGAACAGAGAGAGAGAGGCGAGGACATGAAGAGCAGAGAGAGAGAGAGAGAGAGAGAGAGAGAGAGAGAGAGACAGAGAGAGAGAGAGAGAGAGAGAGAGAGAGAGAGAGAGAGAG
>NW_027032370.1:0-4644 GCF_034236695.1 Oncorhynchus nerka
TACAATCTTTTCTACTGAGGTAGGGTTATATTATATATATATTATGCTGAGGTAGGGTCTGGTAGGGTTATATTATATATATATATTATACTGATTGCGTTAGAAAGGTCTGGTAGGGTTATGTTATATATATACACTGCTGAGGCAGGGTCTGGTAGGGTTATACTATATATATATATTATTCTGAGGTAGGTCTGGTAGGGTTATATTATATATTATGCTGAGGTAGGGTCTGGTAGGGATTATGTATATATATATATTATGCTGAGGTAGGGTCTGGTAGGGTTATATTATATATATATTATACTGAGGTAGGGTCTGGTAGGGTTATATTATATATATATTATTCTGAGGTAGGGTCTGGTAGGGTTATATTATATATATATTATGCTGAGGTAGGGTCTGGTAGGGTTATATTATATATATATTATACTGAGGTAGGGTCTGGTAGGGTTATATTATATATATATATATTATGCTGAGGTAGGGTCTGGTAGGGTTATATTATATATATATTATGCTGAGGTAGGGTCTGGTAGGGTTATATTATATATATATTATGCTGAGGTAGGGTCTGGTAGGGTTATATTATATATATATTATGCTGAGGTAGGGTCTGGTAGGGTTATATTATATATATATATTATGCTGAGGTAGGGTCTGGTAGGGTTATATTATATATATATTATGCTGAGGTAGGGTCTGGTAGGGTTATATTATATATATATATTATGCTGAGGTAGGGTCTGGTAGGGTTATATTATATATATATTATACTGAGGTAGGGTCTGGTAGGGTTATATTATATATATATTATACTGAGGTAGGGTCTGGTAGGGTTATATATATATATATATATTATGCTGAGGTAGGGTCTGGTAGGGTTATATTATATATATATTATGCTGAGGTAGGGTCTGGTAGGGTTATATTATATATATATTATGCTGAGGTAGGGTCTGGTAGGGTTATATTATATATATATTATGCTGAGGTAGGGTCTGGTAGGGTTATATTATATATATATTATGCTGAGGTAGGGTCTGGTAGGGCTATACTATATATATATTAAGCTGAGGCAGGGTCCGGTGGGCTAAAATCATACATACATTATACTGAGGTAGGGTCTGGGGAGGGGTTATATTATATATATATTATACTGAGGTAGGGTCTGTAGGGTTATATTATATATTATTCTACTGGAAGTAGGGTCTGGTAGGGTTATATTATATATATATTATACTGAGGTAGGGTCTGGTAGGCTATATTATTTTATATTACTGAGTGTAGGGTCTGGGAGGGTTATAATATATTATTATTCTGAGGTAGGGTCTATATTATATATATATTATACTGAGGTAGGGTCTGGTAGGTTATATTTATATATATATTATGCTGAGGTAGGGTCTGGTAGGGTTATATTACATATATTATACTGAGGCAGGGTCTGGTAGGTATATTATATTATTTTTACTGAGGTGAGGTCTGGTAGGCTATATTATATATATATATTATGCTGGAGGTAGGGTCTGGTAGGGCTATATTATATATATATATTATGCTGAGGCAGGGTGTAGGTCTGAGGTAGGGTCTGGTATATATATATATATATTATTCTGAGGTAGGCTATATTATATATATATATATTATTCCGAGGTAGGGCTATATTATATATATATTATGCCGAGGTATATATATATATTACATTATACCGAGGCAGGGTCTGGCAGGGTTATATTATATATATATATTATACTGAGGTAGGGTCTGGCAGGGCTATATTATATACATTAATATACCGGAGGCAGGGTCCGCAGGGCTATAATATTATATATATTATGCGGAGGCAGGGTCTGGCAGGGGTACATTATATATATATTATACCGAGGTAGGGTCTGGTAGGGTTATATTATATATATATTATGCTGAGGTAGGGTCTGGTAGGGCTATAATATATATATATATATTATGCTGAGGTAGGGTCTGGTAGGGTTATATTATATATATATATTATGCTGAGGGGTAGGGTCTGGTAGGTTATATTATATATATATTATTCTGAGGTAGGGTCTGGTAGGGTTTATATTATATATATATTATACTGAGGTAGGGTTTGGGTAGGGTTATATTATATATATATTATACTGAGGTAGGGTCTGGTAGGGTTATATTATATATATATTATGCTGAGGTAGGGTCTGTAGGTCTGAGGTAGGGTTATATTATATATATATATATTATGCTGAGGTAGTGGTCCGGTAGTGGCTTATATTATATATATATTATACTGACGTAGGTCTGGTAGGGTTATATTATATATATATTATGGCTGAGGTAGGGTCTGGTAGGCTTATATTATATATATTATACTGAGGTAGGGTCTGGTAGGGCTTACATTATATATTATATATATATTATGCTGAGGTAGGGTCTGGTAGGGTTATATTATATATATATTATGCTGAGGTAGGGTCTGGTAGGGTTATATTATATATATATTATGCTGAGGTAGGGTCTGGTAGGGTTATATATATATATATATTATGCTGAGGTAGGGTCTGGTAGGGTTATATTATATATATATTATACTGAGGTAGGGTCTGGTAGGGTTATATTATATATATATTATGCTGAGGTAGGGTCTGGTAGGGTTATATTATATATATATTATGCTGAGGTAGGGTCTGGTAGGGTTATATTATATATATATTATTACTGAGGTAGGGTCTGGTAGGGTTATATTATATATATATTATGCTGAGGTAGGGTCTGGTAGGTTATATTATATATATATTATACTGAGGTAGGGTCTGGTAGGGTTATATTATATATATATTATGCTGAGGTAGGGTCTGGTAGGGTTATATTATATATATATTATGCTGAGGTAGGGTCTGGTAGGGTTATATATATATATATTATACTGAGGTAGGGTCTGGTAGGGTTATATTATATATATATTATACTGAGGTAGGGTCTGGTAGGGTTATATATATATATATATTATACTGAGGTAGGGTCTGGTAGGGTTATATTATATATATATATTATGCTGAGGTAGGGTCTGGTAGGGTTATATATATATATATATTATTCTGAGGTAGGGTCTGGTAGGGTTATATTATATATATATTATAGCTGAGGTAGGGTCTGGTAGGGTTATATTATATATATATTATGCTGAGGTAGGGTCTGGTAGGGTATACATATCTATTTTACTGAGGTAGGGTCTGGTAGGGTTATATTATATATATATTATACTGAGGTAGGGTCTGGTAGGGTTATATTATATTATATATTATACTGAGGTAGAGGTCTGGTAGGGTTATATTATATATATATTATGCTGAGGTAGGGTCTGGTAGGGTTATATTATATATATATATATTCTGAGGTAGGGTCTGGTAGGGTTATATTATATATATATTATACTGAGGTAGGGTCTGGTAGGGTTATATTATATATATATATGCTGAGGTAGGGTCTGGTAGGGTTATATTATATATATATTATGCTGAGGTAGGGTCTGGTAGGGTTATATTATATATATATTATGCTGAGGTAGGGTCTGGTAGGGTTATATTATATATATATTATGCTGAGGTAGGGTCTGGTAGGGTTATATTATATATATATTATGCTGAGGTAGGGTCTGGTAGGGTTATATTATATATATATTATACTGAGGTAGGGTCTGGTAGGGTTATATTATATATATATTATACTGAGGTAGGGTCTGGTAGGGTTATATTATATATATATATTATACTGAGGTAGGGTCTGGTAGGGTTATATTATATATATATTATGCTGAGGTAGGGTCTGGTAGGGTTATATATATATATATATTATACTGAGGTAGGGTCTGGTAAGGTTATATTATATATATATTATGCTGAGGTAGGGTCTGGTAGGGTTATATTATATATATATTATACTGAGGTAGGGTCTGGTAGGGTTATATTATATATATATTATACTGAGGTAGGGTCTGGTAGGGTTATATTATATATATATTATGCTGAGGTAGGGTCTGGTAGGGTTATATTATATATATATTATACTGAGGTAGGGTCTGGTAGGGTTATATTATATATATATTATGCTGAGGTAGGGTCTGGTAGGGTTATATTATATATATATATATTATGCTGAGGTAGGGTCTGGTAGGGTTATATTATATATATATTATACTGAGGTAGGGTCTGGTAGGGTTATATTATATATATATTATGCTGAGGTAGGGTCTGGTAGGGTTATATTATATATATATATTATGCTGAGGTAGGGTCTGGTAGGGTTATATTATATATATATTATTCTGAGGTAGGGTCTGGTAGGGTTATATTATATATATATTATGCTGAGGTAGGGTCTGGTAGGGTTATATATATATATATATTATGCTGAGGTAGGGTCTGTAGGGTTATATTATATATATATATATGCTGAGGTAGGGTCTGGTAGGGTTATATTATATATATATTATACTGAGGTAGGGTCTGGTAGGTTATATATGTATATATATTATACTGAGAGTAGGGTCTGGTAGGGTATATATTATATATATATTATGCTGAGGTAGGGTCTGTAGGGTTATATTATATTATATATATATATTATGCTGAGGTAGGGTCTGGTAGG
>NW_027032371.1:0-4644 GCF_034236695.1 Oncorhynchus nerka
TTTACTGAAGACTCATCTCTTCAGTGGGTCATATGATTGAGTGTAGTCTGGCCCAGGAGTGGGAAGGTGAACGGAAAGGCTCTGGAGCAACGAACCGCCCTTGCTGTCTCTGCCTGGCCGATTCCCCTCTTTCCACTGGGATTCTCTGCCTCTACCCTGTTACGGGGCTGAGTCACTGGCTTACTGGGGCTCTCTCATGCCGTCCCTGGGGGTGCGTCACCTGGGTGGGTTGATTCACTGTTGTGGTCGGCCTGTCTGGGTTGGCGCCCCCTTGGGTTGTGCCGTGGCGGAGATCTTTGTGGGCTATACTCGGCCTTGTCTCAGGATGGTAAGTTGGTGGTTGAAGATATCCCTCTAGTGGTGTGGGGGCTGTGCTTTGGCAAAGTGGGTGGGGTTATATCCTTCCTGTTTGGCCCTGTCCGGGGTGTCCTCGGATGGGGCCACAGTGTCTCCTGACCCCTCCTGTCTCAGCCTCCAGTATTTATGCTGCATTAGTTTATGTGTCGGGGCTAGGGTCAGTTTGTTATATCTGGAGTACTTCTCCTGTCCTATTCGGTGTCCTGTGTGAATCTAAGTGTGCGTTCTCTAATTCTCTCCTTCTCTCTTTCTTTCTCTCTCTCGGAGGACCTGAGCCCTAGGACCATGCCCCAGGACTACCTGACATGATGACTCCTTGCTGTCCCCAGTCCACCTGGCCATGCTGCTGCTCCAGTTTCAACTGGCCTGGGCCCTAGGACCATGTCCCAGGACTACCTGACATGATGACTCCTTGCTGTCCCCAGTCCACCTGGCCATGCTGCTGCTCCAGTTTCAACTGTTCTGCCTTACTATTATTCAACCATGCTGGTCATTTATGAACATTTGAACATCTTGGCCACGTTCTGTTATAATCTCCACCCGGCACAGCCAGAAGAGGACTGGCCACCCCACATATGCTCTCTCTAATTCTCTCTTTCTTTCTCTCTCTCTCGGAGGACCTGAGCCCTAGGACCGTGCCCCAGGACTACCTGACATGATGACTCCTTGCTGTCCCCAGTCCACCTGACTGTGCTGCTGCTCCAGTTTCAACTGTTCTGCCTTATTATTCGACCATGCTGGTCATTTATGAACATTTGAACATCTTGGTCATGTTCTGTTATAATCTCTACCCGGCACAGCCAGAAGAGGACTGGCCACCCCACATAGCCCACCGTGCTTTACACCTGCATTGTTTGCTGTTTGGGGTTTAGGCTGGGTTTCCAAAGCCCCTGCAGTGGACGAATGGTTTAGCGCTCGGAGGAGACCTGGGACGCCGCCCATGTGCACCTGCAATGGGCCGTGAGGCGGCAGAAGGCAAGCACCGACCGCAGGCGGAGGGGCAGTGTGAACACCGGGGACCGGGTCTGGCTCTCGACCCGAAACCTGCCCCTCCGCCTGCCCTGCCGGAAGCTGGGTCCGTGGTTTGTGGAGCCATTCAAAATCCTGAGGAGACTGAACGAGGTATGCTACAGGTTACAGCTCCCCAGAGTATCAATCCCTCGTTCCATGTGTCTCTCCTCAGGCCGTTGGTGGATGGTCCACTTCAGGAGTCTGAGGTGCGGGAGGTTCCTCCGCCCCCTCTGGACATCGACGGGCCCCCGTCATATGCTGTTCGAGCCATCCTGGACTTGGGGCGTTGGGCGAGGGGCCTTCAGTACCTCATAGAGTGGGACGGGTACGGTCCAGAGGAGAGATGCTAGGTGCCGTTGGAGGACGTCTTGCATCCTTCGTTGCTGCAGGAGTTCCACCCTCCCCATCCGGATCGCCCTGAGCCTCTTTCTCCGGGTCGTCCCCGA
Source organism: Oncorhynchus nerka (assembly GCF_034236695.1). Classification (NCBI taxonomy): domain Eukaryota; kingdom Metazoa; phylum Chordata; class Actinopteri; order Salmoniformes; family Salmonidae; genus Oncorhynchus; species Oncorhynchus nerka. Next base: position 1,815 of record NW_027032371.1, read on the forward strand.
GGTCGGTGTCGGCGCGCTGCTGGAGCCACGCGACAAGAGGGGGGGGGGGTACTGTCACGACTTCCGCCTCTCCTTGTTCGGGCGGCATTCGGCCTTCTAGCCATTGCCGATCCACTTTTCATTTTCCATTTGTTTTGTCTTTGTCTTACACACCTGGTTTCAATCCCCCAATTACTTGTTCATTATTTAACCCCCATTTAACCCTTTGTGAGTAATTGTTTGCAAATCAAATCAAATTTTATTTGTCACATACACATGGTTAGCAGATGTTAATGCGAGTGTAGCGAAATGCTTGTGCTTCTAGTTCCGACAATGCAGTGATAACCAACAAGTAATCTAACTAACAATTCTAAAACTACTGTCTTATACACAGTGTTAGGGGATAAAGAATATGTACATAAGGATATATGAGTGATGATGGTACAGAGCAGCATACAGTAGATAGTATCAGTACAGTATATACATATGAGATGAGTATGTAGACAAAGTAAACAAAGTGGCATAGTTAAAGTGGCTAGTGATACATGTATTACATAAGGATGCAGTCGATGATGTAGAGTACAGTATATACGTATGCATATGAGATGAATAATGTAGAGTAAGAAATAACATTATATAAAGGTAGCATTGTTTAAAGTGGCTAGTGATATATTTATCATTTCCCATCAATTCCCATTATTAAAGTGGCTGGAGTTGGGTCAGTGTCAATGACAGTGTGTGGCAACAGCCACTCAATGGTGGCTGTTTAACAGTCTGATAGCCTTGAGATAGAAGCTGTTTTTCAGTCTCAGTCCCAGCTTTGATGCACCTGTACTGACCCCTGCGCCTTCTGGATGATAGCGGGGTGAACAGGCAGTGGTTCGGGTGGTTGATGTCCTGATGATCTTTATGGCCTTCCTGTAACATCGGGTGGTGTAGGTGTCCTGGAGGGCAGGTAGGTTGCCCCGGTGATGCGTTGTGCAGACCTCACTACCCTCTGGAGAGCCTTACGGTTGAGGGCGGGGCAGTTGCCGTACCAGGCGGTGATACAGCCCGCCAGGATGCTCTCGATTGTGCATCTGTAGAAGTTTGTGAGTGCTTTTGGTGACAAGCCGAATTTCTTCAGCCTCCTGAGGTTGAAGGCGCTGCTGCGCCTTCTTCACGACGCTGTCAGTGTGAGTGGACCAATTCAGTTTGTCTGTGATGTGTATGCCGAGGAACTTAAAACTTGCTACCCTCTCCACTACTGTTCCATCGATGTGGATAGGGGGGTGTTCCCTCTGCTGTTTCCTGAAGTCCACAATCATCTCCTTAGTTTTGTTGACGTTGAGTGTGAGGTTATTTTCCTGACACCACACTCCGAGGGCCCTCACCTCCTCCCTGTAGGCCGTCTCGTCGTTGTTGGTAATCAAGCCTACCACTGTTGTGTCGTCCGCAAACTTGATGATTGAGTTGCGTGGCCACGCAGTCGTGGGTGAACAGGGAGTACAGGAGAGGGCTCAGAACGCACCCTTGTGGGGCCCCCGTGTTGAGGATCAGCGGGGAGGAGATGTTGTTGCCTACCCTCACCACCTGGGGGCGGCCCGTCAGGAAGTCAGTACCCAGTTGCACAGGGGCGGGGTCGAGACCCAGGGTCTCGAGCTTGATGGCGAGCTTGGAGGGTACTATGGTGTTGAATGCCGAGCTGTAGTCGATGAACAGCATTCTCACATAGGTATTCCTCTTGTCCAGGTGGGTTAGGGCAGTGTGCAGTGTGGTTGAGATTGCATCGTCTGTGGACCTATTTGGGCGGTAAGCAAATTGGAGTGGGTCTAGGGTGTCAGGTAGGGTGGAGGTGATATGGTCCTTGACTAGTCTCTCAAAGCACTTCATGATGACGGAAGTGAGTGCTACGGGCGGTAGTCGTTTAGCTCAGTTACCTTAGCTTTCTTGGGAACAGGAACAATGGTGGCCCTCTTGAAGCATGTGGGAACAGCAGACTGGTATAGGGATTGATTGAATATGTCCGTAAACACACCGGCCAGCTGGTCTGCGCATGCTCTGAGGCGCGGCTGGGGATGCCGTCTGGGCCTGCAGCCTTGCGGGTTAACACGTTTAAATGTCTTACTCACCTCGGCTGCAGTGAAGGAGGACCGCATGTTTTCGTTGCAGACGTGTCAGTGGCACTGTATTGTCCTCAAAGCGGGCAAAAGTTATTTAGTCTTAACACCAGAGCAGACATCCTGGTCCGTGAGCTGGGCTGGGTTTCTTCTTGTAGTCCGTGATTGACTGTAGACCCTGCCACATGCCTCTTGTGTCTGAGCCATTGAATTGAGATTCCACTTTGTCTCTGTACTGGCGCTTAGCTTGTTTAATAGCCTTGCGGAGAGGAATAGCTGCATTGTTTATATTCGGACATGTTACCAGACACCTTGCCCTGATTAAAAGCAGTGGTTCGCGCTTTCAGTTTCACGCGAATGCATCAATCACGGTTCTGGTTTGGGAATGTTTTTATCGTTGCTATGGGAACGACATCTTGACGCAACGTTCTAATGAACTCGCACACCGAATCAGCGTATTCGTCAATATTTCCATCTGTGTAATACGAAGCATGTCCCAGTCACGTGATGGAAGCAGTCTTGGAGTGTGGAGTCAGCTTGATCTGACCAGCGTGGACAGACCTCAGCGTAGGAGCCTCTTGTTTAGTTTCTGCCTGTAGGCAGGGATCAACAAAATGGAGTCGTGGTCAGCTTTTCCGAAAGGGGGCGGGGCAGAGGGCCTTATATGCGTCGCGGAAGTTAGAGTAACAATGATCCAAGGTTTTACCACCCCTGGTTGCGCAATCGATATGCTGATAAAATTTAGGGAGTCT
>NW_027032372.1:0-4646 GCF_034236695.1 Oncorhynchus nerka
ATACGCATCATAGAGTACTCATCATAGAGTACGCATCATAGAATACGCATCATAGAAACGCATCATAGTACGCATCATAGAGTACGCATCATAGAATACTCACCATAGAATACTCATCATAGAGTACGCATCATAGAGTACCACTACAGAGCACATCAGAATATCTATCATAGAGGACATCATCATAGAGTACGCATCATAGAGTACTGATCATAGAGTACGCATCATAGAGTACGCATCATAGAGATACTCATCATAGAATACTCATCATAGAGTACGCATCATAGAGTACGCATCATAGAGTACTCATCATGGGAATACTGACTCACAGAGTACGACCATAGAGTACGCATCATGAGAGTACGCATCATAGAGTACGATCATAATAGATCTATCATGAGTACGCATCATAGAGTACGCATCATAGAGTACGCATCATAGAATACGCACTCATAGAGTACGCATCATGAGTACGCATCATAGAATACTGCATCATAGAGTACGCATCACAGAATACGCATCATAGAGTACTCATCATAGAGTACGCATCATAGAATACGCATCATAGAATACGCATCATAGAATATCTGCATCATAGAGTACGCATCATAGAATACTCATCATAGAATACTCATCATGAGTACGCATCAGTAGAGTACGCATCATAGAGTACTCATCATAGAATACTCATCATAGAGTATGCATCATAGAGTACGCATCATAGAGTATGCATCATAGAGTACTCATCATAGAGTACGCATCATAGAATACTCATCATAGAGTACGCATCATAGAGTACGCATCATAGAGTACGCATCATAGAGTACGCATCATAGAGTACGCATCATAGAATACGCATCATAGAGTACGCATCATAGAGTACGCATCATAGAGTACGCATCATAGAATACGCATCATAGAATACTCATCATAGAGTACGCATCATAGAGTACGCATCATAGAGTACGCATCATAGAGTACTCATCATAGAGTACGCATCATAGAGTACGCATCATAGAGTACGCATCATAGAGTACGCATCATAGAATACTCATCATAGAGTACTCATCATAGAGTACGCATCATAGAGTACTCATCATAGAGTACGCATCATAGAATACTCATCATAGAGTACGCATCATAGAGTACGCATCATAGAGTACTCATCATAGTAGCATCATAGGTACGCATCATAGAGTACTCATCATAGAGTACGCATCATGAAGTAGCATCATAGAGTACTCATCATAGAATACGCATCATAGAGTACTCATCATAGAGTACGCATCATAGAGTACGCATCATAGAGTACTCATCATAGAGTACGCATCATAGAATACTCATCATAGAGTACGCATCATAGAGTACGCATCATAGAGTACGCATCATAGAAATTACGCATCATAGAGTACGCATCATAGAATACGCATCATAGAGTACGCATCATAGAGTACGCATCATAGAGTACGCATCATAGAATACGCACATCATAGAGTACGCATCATAAGTACGCATCATAGAATACGCATCTAGAATACGCATCATAGAATACGCATCATAGAGTACTCTGCTCATAGAGTACGCATCGGAATACGCATCATAGAATACGCATCACAGAGTACGCATCATAGAGTACGCATCATAGAATACTCATCATAGAATACTCATCATAGTCGCATCATAGAATCATGAGAATACTCATCATAGAGTATGCATCATAAGTACGCATCATAGAATATGCATCATAGAGTACTCATCATAGAGTACGCATCATAGAATACTCATAGAGCAAATACGCATCATAGAGTACGCATCATAGAGTACTCATCTCATAGTACGCATCATAGAATACGCATCATAGAGTACGCATCATAGAGTACGCATCATAGAGTACGCATCATAGAATACGCATCATAGAGTACGCATCATAGAGTACGCATCATAGAATACGCATCATAGAATACGCATCATAGAGTACGCATCATAGAGTACTCATCATAGAGTACGCATCATAGCATCTACTAGAATACGCATCATAGAGTGCGCATCATGATCGCATCATAGAATACTCATCATAGAATACTCATCATAGAGTACGCATCATAGAGTACGCATCATAGAATACTCATCATCATTAAGTGCGCATCATAGAGTACGCATCATAGAGTACTCATCATAGAATACTCATCATAGAATACTCATCATAGAGTACATCATAGAGTACTCATCATAGAGTACGCATCATAGAATACTCATCATAGAATGCATCATAGAGTACGCATCATAGAGTACTCATCATAGAGTACGCATCATAGAATACGCATCATAGAATACTCATCATAGAATACTCATCATAGAGTACGCATCATAGATTACTCATCATGAAATACCGCATCATAGAATACTCATCATAGAATACGCATCATAGAGTACGCATCATAGAGTACTCATCATAGAGTATGCATCATAGAGTACTCATCATAGATACGCATCATAGAATACTCATCATAGAGTACGCATCATAGAGCACGCATCATAGAATACTCATCATAGGGCATCTCTCTAGAATACTCATCATAGTACGCATCATAGAGTACTCATCATAGAGTACTCTATCGCAAAACTCACCGCATCACCAAGTACTCATCATAGAAATGCATCATAAATGCCACATCATAGTACTCATCATAGAGTACGCATCATAGAATACTCATCATAGTACGCATCATAAGTACGCATCATAGAAATGCACGCATCATAAGTACGCATCATAAGTACGCATCATAGAACGCATCATAGAGTCGCATCACCGTCACGCATCATAGAGTACGCATCTAGAGTACGCATCATAGAATCGCATCATAGAATACGCATCATAGAATACGCATCATAGAGTACTCATCATAGAGTACGCATCATAGAATACGCATCATAGAATACGCATCATAGAGTACGCATCGTAGAGTACGCATCATAGAATACTCATCATAGAATACTCATCATAGAGTACGCATCATAGAATACGCATCATAGAGTACTCATCATAGAGTACGCATCATAGAGTACTCATCATAGAGTACGCATCATAGAATACTCATCATAGAGTACTGCATCATAGAGTACGCATCATAGAATACTCATCATAGAAGTACTCATCATCAGAATACTCATCATAGAGTACGCATCATAGAGTACGCATCATAGAATACTCATCATAGAGTACTCATCATAGAATACGCATCATAGAGTACGCATCATAGAATACTCATCATAGAATACGCATCATAGAATACTCATCATAGAATACGCATCATAGAATACTCATCATAGAATACGCATCATAGAATACTCATCATAGAATACGCATCATAGAATACTCATCATAGAGTACGCATCATAGAATACTCATCATAGAATACTCATCATAGAATACGCATCATAGAGTACGCATCATAGAATACGCATCATAGAATACTCATCATAGAGTACGCATCATAGAATACTCATCATAGAATCACTCTGTCATAGGAGTACGCATCACGAGTATGCATCTTCAGGTACTCATCATAGAATACCGCATCATAGAATACTCATCATAGAGTACGCATCATAGAGTATGCATCATAGAGTACTCATCATAGAGTACGCATCATAGAATACTCATCATAGAGTACGCATCATAGAGTACGCATCATAGAGTACGCATCATAGAGTACGCACTCATAGAGTAGCGATCATAGAGTACTACTGCGAGTAATATCATAGAGTACTCATGGTGCAGGAGTACGACTATAGAGTACTTATCATAGAGTACTTCCATCGTGAGAGTACGCATCATAGAATACTACTGCAGAGTACTACATCATAGAGTACGCATCGCGAGTGCGCATCGCAGAGTGATCATCGTGGAAAGTACTTCATCAGTAGAATACGCATCATAGAGTACGCATCATAGAGTGCGCATCATAGAAGTTACGTCATCATAGAGTACTCATCATAGAGTACGCATCATAGAATACTCATCATAGAGTACTCATCATAGAGTACTCATCATAGAGTACGCATCATAGAGTACGCATCATAGAGTACTCATCATAGAGTACGTCATCATAGAGTACGCATCATAGAGTACGCATCTTGGTAGCACGCATTTCATAGAGTACTGATCGCAGAGTACGACATGGCATGAGTACGCATCATAGAGTACTCATCATAGAGTACTCATCATAGAGTACGCATCATAGAATACTCATCATAGAGTACTCATCATAGAGTACTCATCATAGAGTACTCATCATAGAGTACGCATCATAGAATACTCGTCATAGAGTACTCATCATAGAGTACTCATCATAGAGTACTCATCATAGAGTACTCATCATAGAGTACTCATCATAGAGTACTCATCATAGAGTACTCATCATAGAGTACGCATCATAGAATACTCAGAGTTTTTTTTAAACAGAGTTTTAAAGACATTTCTATCATTCTGGGTCATTCTCAGAGTGTTTATTTTCAAAGAACATACAATACCGTTCAAAAGTTTGGGATCACTTAGAAATGTCCTTGTTTTTGTGTTGTTTAAAAAAAATAAAAAAATATTGTCCATTAAAATAACATGAAATTGATCAGAAATACAGTGTAGA
>NW_027032373.1:0-4650 GCF_034236695.1 Oncorhynchus nerka
CGTTGTAGGGAGGTTTACCGTGGAGGAGGACCTGTCACGTTGTAGGGAGGTTTACCGTGGAGGAGGTCCTGTCACGTTGTAGGGAGGTTTACCGTGGGAGGAGGACCTGCCTCACGTTGTAGGGAGGTTTACCGTGGAGGAGGACCTGTTACACGTTGTAGGGAGGTTTACCGTGGAGGAGGACCTTTGTTGTAGGGAGGTTTACCGTGGAGGAGGACCTTGTTGTAGGGAGGTTTACCGTGGAGGAGGACCTGTCACGTTGTAGGAAGGTTTACCGTGGAGGAGGACCTGTTACACGTTGTAGGGAGGTTTACCGTGGAGGAGGACCTGTCACGTTGTGAGGGAGGTTTACCGTGGAGGAGGACCTGCCTCACGTTGTAGGGAGGTTTACGTGGAGGAGGACCTGTCACGTTGTAGGGAGGTTTACCGTGGAGGAGGACCTGTTACGTTGGCAGGGAGGTTTTACCGTGGAGGAGGACCTGTCACGTTGTAAGGAAGGTTTACCGTGGAGGAGGACCTGTTCACACGTGGCAGGAGGATTTGTGGAGGAGGACCATATTTACGTTGCCGGGGGGAGGTTTGCATGGAGGAGGACCTGTGGAAATGCGGGAGGTTTACCCGGCGGAGGAGGACCTTGTCGTAAGGGAGGTTTACAAGGACCTTGTCATGAAGGTTACCTGGAGGACCTTATAAGTAAAGGAGGTTTACCGCGGAGGAGGACCTTGTTGTGGGGTGCCCGCGGAGGAGGACCTTGTTGTAGAGGTTGCCGCGGAGGGGACCTTGTTTAGGGAGTTTACGGAGGAGGACCTTGTTGTATGGAGTTTTCTGCGGAGGAGGACCTTGTTGTGGGGAGGTTTACTGCGGAGGAGGACCTTGTTGTGGGAGGTTTACGGAGAGGAGGACCTTGCTGTGCTGCATTCTAGAACAACAAACTAGAACCACCATGCAAATCACTCAGCTGTTTTCTTTTTTCCCTCCAACATGGTTGTCTATACTATGGTCATGTCTGAATAAGCAGATAGTCCTAGTGTCACAAAATCCAAAGTAGTTGAAGAGTTGTTCTTTTGAATAAATCTGTCCACAAAGTGAAGATGGACTTCACTACACCATGTCTGTGATTTCTCAGAGACCAGGGGAATCGTTGAATGTTTTGATTTCTCAGAGACCAGGGAATCGTTGAATGTTTTGATTTCTCAGAGACCAGGGGAATCGTTGAATGTTTTGATTTCTCAGAGACCAGGGGAATCGATTGAATGTTTTGATTTCTCAGAGACCAGGGAATCGTTGAATGTTTTGATTTCTCAGAGACCAGGGGAATCGTTGAATGTTTTGATTTCTCAGAGACCAGTGGTGGGTGAAGATGTTTCAGCGTTAGTTTCTACTGATGAATGTTTAGTTTATTTTCCTCAGCTATTTCTGGCGTAGCAGTGGGGAAGGGGATTTCTGCCGGATCAGCCTCACATCCTGTCTGAGCCTCACATCCTGTCTGAGCCTCACATCCTGTCTGAGCCTCACATCCTGTCTGAGCCTCATGTGGAACTCTGTTTACTTTAGCAGTAGCCAGTCCTCCTTCCCTCTCTCCCAGGGGGCACGGGGGTGCTGGAATTGGGGCCTGGCCAGGGGGCTGGAAATGGGGCCTGGCCAGGGGGCTGGAAATGGGGCCTGGCCGGGGGCTGGAAATGGGGCCTGGCCGGGGGGCTGGAAATGGGGCCTGGCGAGGGGGCTGGAGCACGGGCCTGGCGAGGCGGAGGCACTGTGGCCAGGGGGCTGGAGCAGTGGCCTGGCCAGGGAGCTGGAGAAGTGGCCTGGCCAGGGGGCTGGAGCAGTGGCCTGGCCAGGGGGCTGGAGCAGTGGCCTGGCCAGGGGGGCTGAGCAGTGGCCTGGCCAGGGGAGCTGGAGCAGTGGCCTGGCCAGGGGGGGCTGGAGCAGTAGCCTGGCCAGGGGGGCTGGAGCAGTGGCCTGGCCAGGGGGCTGGAGCAGTGGCCTGGCCAGGGGGCTGGAGCAGTGGCCTGGCCAGGGGGGCTGGAGCAGTGGCCAGGGGGGGCTGGAGCAGTGGCCTGGCCAGGGGGGCTGGAGCAGTGGCCTGGCCAGGGGGGCTGGAGCAGTGGCCTGGCCAGGGGGCTGGAGCAGTGGCCTGGCCAGGGGGGCTGGAGCAGTGGCCTGGTCCAGAGCGGAGTGTGTTAGTGCAGTTTCATCCAAGCGTGGGTGACAAACTGAAAAGGCCTCTTGTGCTGCAACGTGGTCTGGTCCTGGAATGCTGGATTGTGGAGCTGGTCTCATGCTGCTGTCATTAGACATATTGCTGTAGCTAGCAGCAGAGAAAATGGGGGAGGTGCGTGGAGAGGATGTGGAGAAGGAGAGCAGCGCGGGCTGAGGGAGAGGTGGAGGTAGTGGGAGAGCGGGAGAGGTGGAGGTAGTGGTAGTGGGAAGCAGGAGAGGTGGAGGTGAGTGGGAGGCGGGAGAGGCGGGTGGAGGTGAGTAGGAGGCGGGAGAGGTGGAGGCGGGAGCGTGTGGAGGTAGTGGAGGCGGGGAGAAGTGGAGTGCGGGAGGTGGAGAGTGAGTGGGAGGCGGGGAGAGGTGGCAGGGAGAGGTAGTGGGAAGAGGGAGAACAGCAGGGCAGTGAAGTAGTGGGGTTCCCAGGCGAGCAGCAATGGGAGTCCCTGTGGCTCTACCTCAGCCCAGCCGTGCCTGCCACAACTCCAGAGGCCTCTCCCCTTCAACCCCACCACTCTCTTCCCCACCTCTCATCTAGCTCTCCTGGCTGGATATGGGGATGTTTTCCTGTCTCGCTTTCCCTCCTCCGCTTCTTCTTTCTCCCTCCACCGCCGCCCTCCTCTAAAATGTGAATGACTGGCTCTTCCTTTCTCTTTCTCCCCCCTCTAGAATGTGACTGCTCTTCCTATTTCTCTCCCCCCCCTCTAGAATGTGACTGAGGTCTGTGTTTACAGCTTCCTGAGCGTAATTCTTTCCCTCCTTTTTTAAGTCTGACCTGCTGAACTCTCCGAGTCAGGGTGTGTTAGTAATTCCCTGGTGGGACCTGCCCCATTGTACATTGTAGTATGGGCGTTTTGTTTCATTTAGTTCCTAATTATCCTGCAGAGCTTCTCAAGGCCTGAATGAAATATTGAATGGCTGCGTATAGGTGAGTGTTCTACTGTATCAACCCTACTGCTGAGAGAACGGGGTTCTGTATCAACCCTACTGCTGAAGGGCAGGGTTCTACTGTATCAACCCTACTGCTGAGAGGAACGAGGGTTCTACTGTATCCAACCCTACTGCTGGGAGAACGAGGGTTCTACTGTATCAACCCTACTGCTGAGAGAGCAGGGTTCTACTGTATCAACCCTACTGCTGAGGGAAACGAGGTTTACTGTATCAACCCTTCTGCTGAGAGAGCAGGGGTTCTACTGTATCAACCCTACTGCTGAGGAGCAGGGTTCTACTGTATCAACCCTACTGCTGAGAGAGCGGGGTTCTGTATCAACCCCTGCTGAGAGAAACGAGGGTTCTACTGTATCAACCCTACTGCTGGGAGAAGGGGTTCTACTATCAGCCCTACTGCTGGGAGATACAGTATGGTCAGCCCTGCTGGGAGCGGGGCTATCAGCCCTATGGGCGTTCAGATCCCAGCCCTACTGGGAGAGCGGGGTATGGGCGTCAGGCTACTAGGCTGGGAGCTACGGGGTTCTACGTCCCACTACTGCTGGGAGCTACAGTATGGACGTCCAGACACTGGGAGGCGGGGGTACAGTATATCAACCCTACTGCTGGGAGGAGCTAGGGGTTATGGACGTCAACACTACTGCAGGAGCTACAGGTTGGACTGTATCAGACACTACTAGGCTGAGGAGCTACAGGTTCTACTGGACGTCATCCCTACTACTAGGCAGGAGCTACAGTATGGACGTCAGACACTACTAGGCTGAGAGCTACGGTTCTACTGTATCAACACTACTGCACCGGGAGCTACAGGGGCGATCAACACTACTAGACGGGAGCTACAGTATGGACGATCAGACACTACTAGACGGGAGCTACAGTGTGGACGTCAGACACTACTAGACTGGAGCTACAGTATGGGCGTCAGAGCGCACTAGGCAGAGCTACAGTGGAGCGTCAGACACTACTAGACGGGAGCTACAGTGTGGAGCGTCAGACACTACTAGGCAGAACTGGTATGGACGTCAGACGCTACTAACTGGGCTGGTATGGGCGTCAGACGCTACTAACTGGAGCTACAGTATGGGCGTCAGACACTACTAGAAGCGGGAGCTACAGTATGGGCGTCGAACACTACTAGGCGGGAGCTACGGTATGGCCGTCAGACACTACTAGACAGGAGCTACAGTATGGACGTCAGACACTACTAGGCGGGGAGCTACAGTATGGACGCAGACACTACTAGACGGGAGCTACAGTATGGACGTCAGACACTACTAGACGGGAGCTACAGTATGGACGTCAGACACTACTAGACGGGAGCTACAGTATGGACGTCAGACACTACTAGACGGGAGCTACAGTATGGACGTCAGACACTACTAGACGGGAGCTACAGTATGGACGTCAGACACTACTAGGCAGGAGCTACAGTATGGGCGTCAGACACTACTAGGCAGGAGCTACAGTATGGACGTCAGACACTACTAG
>NW_027032374.1:0-4650 GCF_034236695.1 Oncorhynchus nerka
TACCCTACGGTTCTTAGGGGATCAGAGAACAACTCCAGTTGAACCCTTCATTTTTGGAGTTGTAATCGGATCTATTTACTCTCAGATTCAAAACATGATGATAAGCATGTGAACTGGGGACCAAGACCACTGAGTCTGTACATAGTCAAAGCTTTCCTTAATTTTGGGTCAGTCACAGTGGTCAGGTATTCTGCCGCTGTGTACTCTCTGTTTAGGGCCAAATAGCATTCTAGTTTGCTCTGTTTTTTGTTAATTCTTTCCAATGTGTTAGTAATTATCTTTTTGTTTTCTCATGATTTGGTTGGGTCTAATTGTGCTGTTGTCCTGGGGCTCTGTAGGGTGTGTTTGTGTTTGTGAACAGAGCCCCAGGACCAACTGCTCAAGGGACTCTTCTCCAGGTTCATCTCTCTGTAGGTGATGGCTTTGTTATGAAGGTTTGTGAATCGCTTCCTTTTAGGTGGTTGTAGAATTTAATGGCTCTTTTCTGGATTTTGATAATTAGTGGGTATCGGCCTAATTCTGCTCTGCATGCATTATTTGGTGTTTTACGTTGTACACGGAGGATATTTTTGCAGAATTCTCGTGCACCAGAGTCAATTTGGTGTTTGTCCCATTTGTGAAGTCTTGGTTGGTGGCGGACCCCAGACCTCACAACCATAAAGGGCAATGGGCTCTATGACTGATTCAAGTATTTTTAGCCAAATCCTAGTGGCATGTTGAAATTTATGTTTCTTTTGATGGCATAGAATGCCCTTCTTGCCTTATCTCTCAGATCGTTCACAGCTTTGTGGAAGTTACCTGTGGCACTGATGTTTAGGCCAAGGTATGTATAGTTTTTGTGTGCTCTAGGGCAGCAGTGTCTAGATGGAATTTGTATTTGTGGTCTGGTGACTGGACCTTTTTGAACACCATTATTTTGGTCTTGCAGATTTACTGTCAGGGCCCAGGTCTGACAGAATCTGTGCATAAGATCTAGTGCTGCTGGAGGCCCTCCTTGGTTGGTGACAGAAGCACAGATCATCAACAAACAACAGACATTTGACTTGGTTCTAGCAGGGGAGGCCGGGTGCTGCAGACTTTTCTAGTGCCCGCGCCAATTCGTTGATATATGTTGAAGAGGGTGGGCCTAAGCTGCATCCCTGTCTAACCCCACGACCCTGTGTGAAGAAATGTGTGTGTTTTTTTGCCAATTTTAACCGCACACTTGTTGTTTGTGTACATGGATTTTATAATGTCGTATGTTTTACCCCCAACACCACTTTCCATCAGTTTGTATAGCAGACCCTCATGCCAGATTGAGTCGAAGGCTTTTTTGAAATCAACAAAGCATGAATACTCCTACTACAATGTTAAAACATTCTACATTGTGACATCATTATAATACTCCTACTACAATGATACAACATTCTACATTGTGACATCATTAGAATACTCCTACTACAATGTTACAACATTCTACATTGTGACATCATTAGAATACTCCTACTACAATGTTAAAACATTCTACATTGTGAAAATATTTCATTGATATCATGAAACAACTCCATGTATTTTCTGATGTTTGACTAGATATATTTTATCAGAGTATCTCTTGTCACATTGATCATAGCCAGAAGGTTTCTCTCATGTGTGTGTCCGCTGGTGTGATATCAGGCTGCTTGACTGAGTAAAACTCTTCCCACATTGATTACAGCTATGGGATTTCTCTCCTGTGTATTCTTTGGTATGATTTCAGGCTGCTTGACTGAGTAAAACTCTTCCCACATTTTTAATTTTACCTTTATTTAACCAGGCAAGTCAGTTAAGAACACATTCTTACTTTCAATGACGGCCTGGGAACAGTGGGTTAACTGCCTGTTCAGGGGCAGAACGACAGATTTGTACCTTGTCAGCTCGGGGGTTTGAACTCGCAACCTTCCGGTTACTAGTCCAACGCTCTAACCACTAGGCTACGCTGCTGTAAGGTTTCTCACCTGTGTGTATTCTCTGGTGTATCTTCAGATAGACAGATGTAGCAAAACTCTTCCCACATTGATCACATCTAAAAGATTTCTCTCCTGTGTGTATTCTCTGGTGTATCTTCAGATAGCCAGATGTAGCAAAACTCTTCACACATTGAGTACAGCTATATGGTTTCTCTCCTGGTGTGTTATCTGGTGTGATTTCAAGTTGCTTGGCTTTGTAAAACTCTTCCCACATTGATCACAGCCAAAAGGTTTCTCTCCAGTGTGAATTCTCTGATGTATTTTAAGGTCTACTGAAGAGGTGAAACTCTTCCCACAGGCAGAAGTGAAGATTTTCTCCAGTGTGTATTCTCAGGTGTAGTTTAGGTGAATCTGATTTTAAGTAACTCTTCCCACAGTCAAAACAGTGGTGAGGTTTCTCTCCTGTGTGTACTCGCTGGTGTATTCTCTTATGTAGTTTAAGTGAATCTGATCTTGAGTAACTCTTCCCACATTCAGAGCAGTGGTGAGATTTCTTCCCTGTGGGTCTCTGCAGGTGTTTCTTGAGGTGTTCTGATCTGGAGAGACTCTTCTCTGCCTTGTCAGCATCATGATGTTGTTCTCCTGTGTGAAGAACAAAGTCAGACAGATGGTAAAAGGCTCAAAACAGCAGAAATCCACTGTTTATTTGAGTTAAAAGGTGATGCCCAGAGCGTACCCATGAAGTTGTACAACAATTGACGTCTGTTAAATTATTTGACAAATGTCTTAAAACAGTCATGTGAGCAACAATTTTGTATTGTTTTCACATTAGTAGTAACATTGATGATTGGAGGCTAGAAACAAGTTATTAAAGTTGCTGAAACTCTAAGCAATGTGCCAGACGACTTTTAGTCTCCAATTTTGGCCCCTTTCTGTGTTTAATAAAATTGCAGCACGAGGGCGGCGCACCACAATTTGGTTGCAGAAACTCCTCCCTGCTAATGAGGAAACTGCTAGTTATGGATGTAGTATATCTGGTAATGAGGAAACCACTAGTTATGGATGTAGTATATCTGGTAATGAGGAAACCACTAGTTATGGATGTAGTATATCTGGTAATGAAACCACTAGTTATGGATGTAGTATATCTGGTAATGAGGAAACCACTAGTTATGGATGTAGTTATGGATGTAGTATATCTGGTAATGAGAAACCACTAGTTATGGATGTAGTATATCTGGTAATGAGAAACCACTAGTTATGGATGTAGTATATCTGGTAATGAGGAAACCACTAGTTATGGATGTAGTATATCTGGTAATGAGGAAACCACTAGTTATGGATGTAGTATATCTGGTAATGAGGAAACCACTAGTTATGGATGTAGTATATGAGTATATCTGGTAATAGTATATCTGGTAATGAGGAAACCACTAGTTATGGATGTAGTATATCTGGTAATGAGGAAACCACTAGTTATGGATGTAGTATATCTGGTAATGAGGAAACCACTAGTTATGGATGTAGTATATCTGGTAATGAGGAAACCACTAGTTATGGATGTAGTATATCTGGTAATGAGGAAACCACTAGTTATGGATGTAGTATATCTGGTAATGAGGAAACCACTAGTTATGGATGTAGTATATCTGGTAATGAGGAAACCACTAGTTATGGATGTAGTATATCTGGTAATGAGGAAACCACTAGTTATGGATGTAGTATATCTGGTAATGAGGAAACCACTAGTTATGGATGTAGTATATCTGGTAATGAGGAAACCACTAGTTATGGATGTAGTATATCTGGTAATGAGGAAACCACTAGTTATGGATGTAGTATATCTGGTAATGAGGAAACCACTAGTTATGGATGTAGTATATCTGGTAATGAGGAAACCACTAGTTATGGATGTAGTATATCTGGTAATGAGGAAACCACTAGTTATGGATGTAGTATATCTGGTAATGAGGAAACCACTAGTTATGGATGTAGTATATCTGGTAATGAGGAAACCACTAGTTATGGATGTAGTATATCTGGTAATAAGGAAACCACTAGTTATGGATGTAGTATATCTGGTAATGAGGAAACCACTAGTTATGGATGTAGTATATCTGGTAATGAGGAAACCACTAGTTATGGATGTAGTATATCTGGTAATGAGGAAACCACTAGTTATGGATGTAGTATATCTGGTAATGAGGAAACCACTAGTTATGGATGTAGTATATCTGGTAATAAGGAAACCACTAGTTATGGATGTAGTATATCTGGTAATAAGGAAACCACTAGTTATGGATGTAGTATATCTGGTAATGAGGAAACCATAGTTACTAGTATATCTGGTAATGGTTATGGTAGTATATCTGGTAATGAGGAAACCACTAGTTATGGATGTAGTATATCTGGTAATGAGGAAACCACTAGTTATGGATGTAGTATATCTGGTAATGAGAAAACCACTAGTTATGGATGTAGTATATCTGGTAATAAGGAAACCACTAGTTATGGATGTAGTATATCTGCTAATCTGAGGAAACCACTAGTTATGGATGTAGTATAATTGTTAATGAGGAAACTGCACTAGTTATGGATGTAGTATATCTGCTAATGAGGAACCACTAGTTATGGATGTAGTATATCTGGTAATGAGGAAACCACTAGTTATGGGTGTAGTATATCTGGTAATGAGGAAACCACTAGTTATGGATGTAGTATATCT
>NW_027032375.1:0-4652 GCF_034236695.1 Oncorhynchus nerka
ATCATTTCTGAGAAGATCTGAAAAGATCATTTGCACACATTTGTATGCTAATAGATTTGGTGTTTACAATTCATTCCCTTTTGTCATAGATTTGGTGGGCACTGTCATCTGTGATATGACTGTCTTTAAGCAGGTACTGATGAAACTGTCACTTAATATTTTTTTCTTGAAGTCTACAAACGCTCTACATTTATTCACTTTGTGAGGGTTGGATCCTATATGCTACTTGTATTATTGTCCTGTAAATGGTTCAGTGCCTATAATTTAGTCTGTGTGTAGAATGGGGCATAAAGGAAATGACCTCTACTAATAAATGACTACTAGATTATAGTGAAAACAGCATACACATTTGGGTTGTGTATTCATTTGCCTATAACTAATCAGACTTCAATTATGTTTACATAAAAAAGAGAATACTTCAAAATGAGAAGATCCTGCCATGGAAAAGACGACTGGGTGGACAAAGTGGAAAGGAGGGGAAATAACTCCCACCATGCAGCAGGACACCTTCAGCTGTGGGGTCTTTGTAATGTAGGTTTGATAGTTATATTTTCAATAATGAATGGTTAGCTGTTATGTGACAATTAGGTCAAAAACTCTATTATATTTTTTGGTGTAGATGGCCAAGGAAGTTGCACAGAACTTCCCCAACATCCCAAATTGATATGGAACCTTCAAAAAACAAATGGAGCAACTGCAGAAATAAATGGCTGAGGATGTATGTAATGACATTTAATTCATGTGTGCCACTGATGAAGAACCTGGATGTGGCCCAGACTGACTGGGTTAGTAACTTCATTTAACATGGTTATAATCTTTTGACAACAGTGACGGCATGTAAGACAATTTATGATATAACACAATGGATGGCTAATTCGTCATACTGCATTAACATTTAACATTTAAGTCATTTAGCAGACGCTCTTATCCAGAGCGACTTACAAATTGGTGCATTCACCTTATGACATCCAGTGGAACAGTAGTGCATCTAAATCTTTTAAGGGGGGGGTGAGAGGGATTACTTTATCCTATCCTAGGTATTCCTTAAAGAGGTGGGGTTTCAGGTGTCTCCGGAAGGTGGTGATTGACTCCGCTGTCCTGGCGTCGTGAGGGAGTTTGTTCCACCATTGGGGGGCCAGAGCAGCGAACAGTTTTGACTGGGCTGAGCGGGAACTGTACTTCCTCAGTGGTAGGGAGGCGAGCAGGCCAGAGGTGGATGAACGCAGTGCCCTTGTTTGGGTGTAGGGCCTGATCAGAGCCTGGAGGTACTGAGGTGCCGTTCCCCTCACAGCTCCGTAGGCAAGCACCATGGTCTTGTAGCGGATGCGAGCTTCAACTGGAAGCCAGTGGAGAGAGCGGAGGAGCGGGGTGACGTGAGAGAACTTGGGAAGGTTGAACACCAGACGGGCTGCGGCGTTCTGGATGAGTTGTAGGGGTTTAATGGCACAGGCAGGAGCCCAGCCAACAGCGAGTTGCAGTAATCCAGACGGGAGATGACAAGTGCCTGGATTAGGACCTTCCTGTGTGAGGCAGGGTCGTACTCTGCGGATGTTGTAGAGCATGAACCTACAGGAACGGGCCACCGCCTTGATGTTAGTTGAGAACGACAGGGTGTTGTCCAGGATCACGCCAAGGTTCTTAGCGCTCTGGGAGGAGGACACAATGGAGTTGTCAACCGTGATGGCGAGATCATGGAACGGGCAGTCCTTCCCGGGAGGAAGAGCAGCTCCGTCTTGCTCTAGGTTCAGCTTGAGGTGGTGATCCGTCATCCACACTGATATGTCTGCCAGACATGCAGAGATGCGATTCGCCACCTGGTCATCAGAAGGGGGAAAGGAGAAGATTAATTGTGTGTCGTCTGCATAGCAATGATAGGAGAGACCATGTGAGGTTATGACAGAGCCAAGTGACTTGGTGTATAGCGAGAATAGGAGAGGGCCTAGAATAGAGCCCTGGGGGACACCAGTGGTGAGAGCACGTGGTGTGGGAGACGGATTCTCGCCACGCCACCTGGTAGGAGCGACCTGTCAGGTAGGGACGCTTAATCCAAGCGTGGGCCGCGCCGGAGATGCCCAACTCGGAGAGGGGTGGGAGAGGAGGATCTGATGGTTCACAGTATCGAAGGCAGCCGATAGGTCTAGAAGGATGAGAGCAGAGGAGAGAGAGAGTTAGCTTTAGCAGTGCGGAGCGCCTCCGTGATACAGAGAAGAGCAGTCTCAGTTGAATGACTAGTCTTGAAACCTGACTGATTTGGATCAAGAAGGTCATTCTGAGAGAGATAGTGGGAGAGCTGGCCAAGGACGGCACGTTCAAGAGTTTTGGAGAGAAAAGAAGAAGGGATACTGGTCTGTAGTTGTTGACATCGGAGGGATCGAGTGTAGGTTTTTTCAGAAGGGGTGCAACTCTCGCTCTCTTGAAGACGGAAGGGGACGTAGCCAGCGGTCAGGATGAGTTGATGAGCGAGGTGAGGTAAGGGAGAAGGTCTCCGGAAATGGTCTGGAGAAGAGAGGAGGGATAGGGTCAAGCGGGCAGGTTGTTGGGCGGCCGGCCGTCACAAGACGCGAGATTTCATCTGGAGAGAGAGGGAGAAAGAGGTCAGAGCACAGGGTAGGGCAGTGTGAGCAGAACCAGCGGTGTCGTTTGACTTAGCAAACGAGGATCGGATGTCGTCGACCTTCTTTTCAAAATGGTTGACGAAGTCATCTGGGTAGACAGGGAGGATGGGGAGGGGGAGGAGGATTCAGGAGGGAGGAGAAGGTTGCAAAGAGCTTCCTAGGGTTAGAGGCAGATGCTTGGAATTTAGAGTGGTAGAAAGGGGCTTTAGCAGCAGAGAGAAGAGGAAATGTAGAGAGGAGGGAGTGAAAGGATGTCAGGTTTGCAGGGAGGCGAGTTTTCCTCCATTTCCTTCGGCTGCCCGGAGCCCTGTTCTGTGAGCTCGCAATGAGTCGTCGAGCCACGGAGCGGGGAGGGGAGGACCGAGAGCCGGCCTGGAGGATAGGGGACATAGAGATTCAAAGGATGCAGAAAGGGGAGGAGAGGAGGGTTGAGGAGGCAGAATCAGGAGATAGGTTGGAGAAGGTTTGAGCAGAGGGAAGAGATGATAGGATGGAAGGAGAGAGTAGCGGGGGAGAGAGAGCGAAGGTTGGGACGGCGCGATACCATCCGAGTAGGGGCAGTGTGGGAAGTGTTGGATGAGAGCGAGAGGGAAAAGGATACAAGGTAGTGGTCGGAGACTTGGAGGGAGTTGCAATGAGGTTAGTGGAAGAACAGCATCTAGTAAAGATGAGGTCGAGCGTATTTCCTGCCTTGTGAGTAGGGGGAAGATGAGAGGGTGAGGTCAAAGAGGAGAGGAGTGGAAAGAAGGAGCCAGAGAGGAATGAGTCAAAGGTAGACGATGCGGAGGTTAAAGTTGCCCAGAACTGTGAGAGGTGAGCCGTCCTCAGGAAAGGAGCTTATCAAGGCATCAAGCTCATTGATGAACTCTCCGAGGAACCTGGAGGGCGATAAATGATAAGGATGTTAAGCTTGAAAGGACTGGTAACTGTGACAGCATGGAATTCAAAGGAGGCGATAGACAGATGGGTAAGGGGAGAAAGAGAGAATGACCACTTGGGAGAGATGAGGATCCCGGTGCCACCACCCCGCTGACCAGAAGCTCTCGGGTGTGCGAGAACACGTGGGCAGACGAAGAGAGAGCAGTAGGAGTAGCAGTGTTGTCTGTGGTGATCCATGTTTCCGTCAGTGCCAAGAAGTCGAGGACTGGAGGAGACATAGGCGGAGATGAACTCTGCCTTGTTGGCCGAGATCGGCAGTTCCAGAAGGCTACCGGAGACCTGGAACTCCACGTGGGTCGTGCGCGCTGGGACCACCAGATTAGGGTGGCCGCGGCCACGCGGTGTGGAGCGTTTGTATGGTCTGTGCAGAGAGGAGAGAACAGGGATAGACAGACACATAGTTGACAGGCTACACAAGAGGCTACGCTAATGCAAAGGAGATTGGAATGACAAGTGGACTACACGTCTCGAGTGTTCAGAAAGTTAAGCTTACGTAGCAAGAATCTTATTGACTAAAATGATTAAAATGATACAGTACTGCTGAAGTAGGCTAGCTGGCAGAGGCTGCGTTGTTGACTATGTAGGCTAGCTGGCAGTGGCTGCGTTGTTGACACTACACTAATCAAGTCGTTCCGTTGAGTGTAAATAGTTTCTACTGTGCTGCTATTCAAGGCTAGCTGGAATAAAGGTGTTGATTACGTTACGTTGCGTTAAGAACGACAATAGCTGGCTAGCTAACCTAGGAAATCGCTCAGACTACACAATTATCTTTGATACAAAGACGGCTATGTAGCTAGCTACGATCAAACAAATCAAGCCGTTGTACTGTAATGAAATGAAATGAAAAATGTGATACTACCTGTGGAGCGAAGCGAAATCGACCCGATTGTTGAGTGGAAGTTCTGTCCGGTAGACGTTGGCTAGCTGTTGGCTAGCTAGCAGTGTCTCCTACGTTAAGGACGACAAATAGCTGGCTAGCTAACCTCGGTAAATTAAGATAATCACTCTAAAACTACACACTCTAAACTACACAATTATCTTGGATACGAAGACAGCAAAGACAACTATGTAGCTAGCTAACACTACACTAATCAAGTC
>NW_027032376.1:0-4653 GCF_034236695.1 Oncorhynchus nerka
CACTGCCCTCATCTGGTGGGCAGCAAGATATACTGCCCTCACCTGGTGGGCAGCAAGATATACTGCCCTCACCTGGTGAGGCAGCAAGATATCACCTGCCCTCACCTGGTGGGCAGCAAGATATACTGCCCTCACCTGGTGGGCAGCAAGACATACTGCCCTCACCTGGTGGGCAGCAAGATATACTGCCCTCACCTGATGGGCAGCAAGACATACTGCCCTCACCTGGTGGGCAGCAAGATATACTGCCCTCACCTGGTGGGCAGCAAGATATACTGCCCTCACCTGGTGGGCAGCAAGATATACTGCCCTCACCTGGTGGGCAGCAAGATATACTGCCCTCACCTGGTGGGCAGCAAGATTTACTGCCCTCACCTGTTGGGCAGCAAGATATACTGCCCTCACCTGGTGGGCAGCAGGCCCTTGAGTCTGGAGTAAGGCTCTCTGCTTCTGTGGTTCCCTCTGGTCCGACTGGGGCTCCCTGATCGGAACAAGAACAGAACAGAAAAACATGACAGAATCACTAGCCAGAAGTCATCACCCCAGTCAAACACCTCAGACTCTACAGATTCATCTGACTGCATGGGGATTGTCCTCCAATGTATTTTGGACAAGGGGAACAGGTGATCAAATTCAACGTTTTGGTGAGTGATAGAGAATGAGGGGATCGAGATGATAAAGTCAAGGGTCTGCTCTGATGATGAATAGCAGAGAGGGAAGAGGATGACGCCACTCACTGTGTGTGTTGGCCAGACATGCTGCAGACTTGCCAACCCTGTCCAACTTGTTAGAGTACCAGACGCGCATGGCAAATTGAGATTCAACTCGTGCGTATAGCACGCGCAGAATTGGGGTTTTCTTTCACCCCATGCGCGCTGCTGTGTGAGTCTGATCGCAATTATAGAATTGTACCAAATCAAGTCTATAAAGGTTGGTATACTTTCTTCGCAGCATTCCATTTACACATATTGTAAAAGTCACTAACAAGATCTAATTAGAAAGAAAATGGCCTTTATGTGTTTTTATTTTATTAAACAAGTAATAACAAGTTATTTGTTTAGGTATCAAAATTTACAAAATGTCCTATCAACGATAAAACATTTGTATCTATAACGTTTTTCTTAACACATGCGCCCAATTTTAGTCGCTATAGTATAGGAACGCTTGTCATCTCTTAAACAGTGCCAATCACTAGGCCAGCTCACAAGTAGTGGCATTTTAGACACGGTTCCTAATCAACACTAAAAGCAAAATCATTTTGAAAACATAAAAACAAAAACAAAATGATCGCATCGACACAGACCGCAAACTGGCTACTTGACTAGGCTACACAAAGCTTAAGTAGGCTACCGCCAAGAGAATCTGAACGCTGTTCTCTAGAGTCCGCGTGCCTATTGTATTTATTTGCAGCGCATACCACATTTCAGATTTTCGAAATGTATAACATCTCAAATCTAGTGCAAATGCATTTTAGAAGCATTGCCTCTATAGCTAATAACGGACAATTCTCATGCATTCGTCATCGCGCAGCCTTGATTTTATAATACTTTTGCTTTTTGTGACGTGATCATAATTACATTTACATTCTATCAGGTTGCAAGATCCGCAATGGTACGGAAAATACAACTAATGGGACGCAGAATGAAAATGTATATCACAATCGCACAAATGCGACCAGTTATTTTTCGTATTTGCATTTAATTTATTTCACTAGCAAATGTGAGTGAAAATGATGGCACTCAGAGCCCACTTAATGTCCATCTTATGTTCGCTAACATTAGTCTTGAAACAATTGTCTTTACCTTTCCACGACACACGGAGTTGAAAAGGGATTTGTCCATGTGTTTACCTACAGCTGGCAGTCGGCAAACTCAGCATCACAACAAACAGGAGGGGCAGACACTGGGCAGCTGCGTCGAATAATCTCCATGTCCGCTGACACAAAACTCCGTACATGTCTGTGTGTGCCGTAGTTCGAGAATCGGGATGTTAGATTTAGTTCATTGACTTATTTTTATAAAAATGTTTGTTTTTTTATTAACATTTTTTTTTTTTTAAATCAGGTTCTATTCATTTATTCGT
Organism: Oncorhynchus nerka; assembly: GCF_034236695.1. Classification (NCBI taxonomy): domain Eukaryota; kingdom Metazoa; phylum Chordata; class Actinopteri; order Salmoniformes; family Salmonidae; genus Oncorhynchus; species Oncorhynchus nerka. Next base: position 2,083 of record NW_027032376.1, read on the forward strand.
ACTTTTAACTCAGATCTTGTACCTGCAGGTAACACGGACAGAGAATTACTAGTTGGTGGCAAATGCTGCATGTTGCTCCTTCCACAGATGAGTTCAAGGGAACCAGCCCATGGAAGACTTTCAAAAAGAGGTGGCCTTCTACTTTTATCATGCCAGCTGGCCCTAAAAACTCTGACGTTCCTGGGCCCTCCCTGGACACACACACCACCCATGCCGTACTCATCATCCCCCACCACGCACACACCTTCGCCCACTCCAGATCCTCTTCTACTGCCTGTATCTTCCATCCTTCTGGGACCTGTGAGGGAGTAGAGACCAAGCTCACTTGCTGGGCTGGTTGGGTGTGATCCCAACCCCACCTAACTCTATCCAACAAGCCATCTCCCACCCCTGCCAGTCTCCCAATCTCAACATTCCATCCTCAATCTCCCAATCTCTACATCTCCACCCCTCAGTCTCCCAATCTCAACATCTCCATCCTCAATCTCCCAATCTCTACATCTCCACCCTCAGTCTCCCAATCTCTACATCTCCACCCTCAGTCTCCCAATCTCAACATCTCCACCCCTCAGTCTCCCAATCTCTACATCTCCACCCTCAGTCTCCCAATCTCAACATCTCCACCCCTCAATCTCCCAATCTCTACATCTCCACCCCTCAGTCTCCCAATCTCAACATCTCCATCCCTCAATCTCCCAATCTCTACATCTCCACCCCTCAGTCTCCTCAATCTCTACATCTCCATCCCTCAGTCTCCCAATCTCTACATCTCCACCCCTCAGTCTCCCAATCTCAACATCTCCATCCTCAGTCTCCCAATCTCTACATCTCCATCCCTCAGTCTCCCAATCTCTACATCTCCATCCCTCAGTCTCCCAATTTCTACATCTCCACCCCTCAGTCTCCCAATCTCTACATCTCCACCCCTCAGTCTACCAATCTCTACATCTCCACCCTCAGTCTCCCAATCTCTACATCTCCACCCCTCAGTCTCCCAATCTCTACATCTCCACCCCTCAGTCTCCCAATCTCTACATCTCCACCCCTCAGTCTCCCCAATCTCTACATCTCCACCCCTCAGTCTCCCAATCCTCCAATTTCCCCATCTCTCCCTCGCTGGACACTGCCACTTCATCAAAACTGAGTCAGGGGCCACACACACTGTGTGTGCGTGCGTGTGTGTGTGTGTGAATGTGCGTGCTGACAGGGCCACTTCTTCTAGCTGGCGCTGCTAACTGGCCTTCATAGAACCTGCTGTTATATTGTGCACCCAGACCTCACAGTGGATTGAATAAAACAGACATTATTATAACAGGTTTATCAATTTATACCTCTGAGGCTGAGCCTGCATCTTAAGGCAGAGGGATGGAGAGTTGGGGGACAGAGGGACGAAAGAGCACAGAGGTATATACACACTGTCAAGCATATAGACACACAGACAGACACACAGACACAGTTCTGAGCTCCTGAGTGACTATACTGACCTTTGCTGTCCCCAGGCCGGGGTCTGCCACCAGGCTCTGCCCCAGCAGGGTGAGGAGGTGGGTGTCCTGGGGACAGCTGTGTATCAGTGCTAGGCCGTCTGCCCAGGACAGGGGACTCTTCAGGTCGTAGGAGCGGCCCTGACGGAAGGCCTCTACATCCAGCATGGAGGCTAGCAGAGCAGCCTGCAGATCACCCAGCTGTTCTCTTAGGACCAGGAGGAGGAATGGACATGCCTGACCTATATATCCACAATAGGAGAGAACACACACATTAACACACGGACAGATGCACACACAGAGACACACACTGTTCCACACGTTGGCAGGTGATGACTTTTTCCTCTAGAAAGTGTGGTTGAGTCATGGCGGTGTGCTGCGTTGTAATACTCAGTAACTGGCCCACATTAAGGACAACATACCACTTCTACACTTCCTTGTCTTCTTCTTCAGGTTTTGGAGGAAGAATCTTGAGAAGTTTGTTTTCCTGTTGACCTTCACAGCTTGATTGAACCTTTAACTCAATTAATCCACCTCTGGATCGGATGGAACACCAGTCCCAATTAATCCACCTTCTGGATCGGATGGAACATCAGTCCCAATTAATCCACCTCTGGATCAGATGGAACACCAGTCCCAATTAATCCACCTTCTGGATCGGATGGAACACCAGTCCCAATTAATCCACCTCTGGATCGGATGGAACACCAGTCCCAATTAATCCACCTCTGGATCGGACCACCAGTCCCACTTATCCCGCCTCATGCATCAAATTCTCTGCATCTGGTGAAAATATGTTGACCCACTATAGATGTATTTATCCTCCATTTAACCAGGAAGTCACATTGAGATTGACATCTCTTTTTCAAGGCTGCTTTTTTAACATGGACTCTCAAGTCTCAAATCAAATCAAATTTATTTATATAGCCCTTCGTACATCAGCTGATATCTCAAAGTGCTGTACAGAAACCCAGCCTAAAACCCCAAACAGCAAGCAATGCAGGTGTAGAAGCACGGTGGCTAGGAAAACTCCCTAGAAAGGCCAAACCTAGGAAGAAACCTAGAGAGGAACCCGGCTATGTGGGCCGTG
>NW_027032377.1:0-4657 GCF_034236695.1 Oncorhynchus nerka
ACCTACTCTTTGATGAGTAGGTCAGACATACTCATACCTACTTTATAACCTACTCTTTATGAGTAGGTCAGAACCATACTCCTATCACCTACTCTTTATGACTCCACTCTTTATGAGTAGGTCAGGACATACTCATACCTACTCTTTATAACCTACTCTTTATGAGCCTAGCTTTGTACATACTCATACCTTACTCTATTTTATAGATCATACTCTTATGACCTCTTTTATAACCATACCTACTTTATCATGACATACTACTTTATGAGTAGGCTCTGATATGACTCATACTTACTTTATGACCTACCTTTTATAACCTACTTCTTTATGACCATACTCTTTATGACCTACTCTTTATGACGTAGGTCAGGACAACTCATACCTCTTTATGACCTACTTTTTATGAGTTAGGTCAGGACATACTCATACCTACTCTTTATGACCTACTCTTTATAACCTACTCTTTATGACCTACTCTTATGAGTAGGCCAGGACCTCTCATAACCTACTCTTTATGACCTACTCTTTATGAGTAGGTCAGGAACATACTCTTTATAACCTACTCTTTATAACCTACTCTTTATAACCTACTCTTTATGACCTACTCTTTATAACCTACTCTTTATGACCTACTCTTATAACCTACTCTTTATAACCTACTCTTTATAACTCTATCTTCTTTATGAGTAGGTCAGGACATACTCACTACTCTTTATAACCTACTCTTTATGACCTACTTTATGACCTACTCTTTATGACCTACTTTATGACCTACTCTTTATGACCTACTCTTTATGAGTAGGTCAGGACATACTCATACCTACTCTTTATAACCTACTCTTTATAACCTACTTTATGAGTAGGTCAGGACATACTCATACCTACTCTTTATAACCTACTCTTTATAACCTACTCTTTTATGACCTACTCTTTATGAGTAGGTCAGGACATACTCATACCTACTCTTTATAACCTACTCTTTATGAGTAGGTCAGGACATACTCATACCTACTCTTTATGACCTACTCTTTATGAGTAGGTCAGGACATACTCATACCTACTCTTTATGAGTAGGTCAGGACATACTCATACCTACTTTATAACCTACTTTATGAGTAGGTCAGGACATACTCATACCTACTTTATGAGTAGGTCAGGACATACTCATACCTACTCTTTATGAGTAGGTCAGGACATACTCATACCTACTCTTTATAACCTATTCTTTATAACCTACTCTTTATGACATACTCTTTATGAGTAGGTCAGGACATACTCATACCTACTCTTTATAACCTACTCTTTATAACCTACTCTTTATGACCTACTCTTTATGACCTACTCTTTATGACCTACTCTTTATAACCTACTCTTTATGACCTACTCTTTATGACCTACTCTTTATAACCTACTCTTTATGACCTACTCTTTATAACCTACTCTTTATAACCTACTCTTTATAACCTACTCTTTATGAGTAGGTCAGGACATACTCATACCTACTCTTTATGACCTACTCTTTATGAGTAGGTCAGGACATACTCATACCTACTCTTTATAACCTACTCTTTATAACCTACTCTTTATGACCTACTCTTTATGACCTACTCTTTATGACCTACTCTTTATAACCTACTCTTTATAACCTACTCTTTATAACCTACTCTTTATAACCTACTCTTTATGAGTAGGTCAGGACATACTCATACCTACTCTTTATGACCTACTCTTTATAACCTACTCTTTATGACCTACTCTTTATAACCTACTCTTTATAACCTACTCTTTATGACCTACTCTTTATGACCTACTCTTTATGACCTACTCTTTATGACCTACTCTTTATAACCTACTCTTTATAACCTACTCTTTATGACCTACTCTTTATGAGTAGGTCAGGACATACTCATACCTACTCTTTATAACCTACTCTTTATAACCTACTCTTTATGACCTACTCTTTATGAGTAGGTCAGGACATACTCATACCTACTCTTTATAACCTACTCTTTATGAGTAGGTCAGGACATACTCATACCTACTCTTTATAACCTACTCTTTATAACCTACTCTTTATGACCTACTCTTTATGAGTAGGTCAGGACATACTCATACCTACTCTTTATAACCTACTCTTTATGAGTAGGTCAGGACATACTCATACCTACTCTTTATGACCTACTCTTTATGAGTAGGTCAGGACATACTCATACCTACTCTTTATGAGTAGGTCAGGACATACTCATACCTACTCTTTATGACCTACTCTTTATGAGTAGGTCAGGACATACTCATACCTACTCTTTATGAGTAGGTCAGGACATACTCATACCTACTCTTTATAACCTATTCTTTATAACCTACTCTTTATGACATACTCTTTATGAGTAGGTCAGGACATACTCATACCTACTCTTTATAGCCTACTTTATAACCTACTTCTTTATGACCTACTCTTTATGACCTACTCTTTATAACCTACTCTTTATGACCTACTCTTTATGACCTACTCTTTGAGTATGTCAGGACATACTCATACCTACTCTTATAACCTACTCTTTATAACCTACTCTCTATAACCTACTCTTTATGACCTACTCTTTATGAGTAGGTCAGGACATACTCATACCTACTCTTTATAACCTACTCTTTATGAGTAGGTCAGGACATACTCATACCTACTCTTTATAACCTACTCTTTATAACCTACTCTTTATGACCTACTCTTTATAACCTACTCTTTGTGACCTACTCTTTATAACCTACTCTTTATGACCTACTCTTTATAACCTACTCTTTATGACCTACTCTTTATAACCTACTCTTTATAACCTACTCTTTATGACCTACTCTTTATAACCTACTCTTTATGAGTAGGTCAGGACATACTCATACCTACTCTTTATAACCTACTCTTTATAACCTACTCTTTATGACCTACTCTTTATAACCTACTCTTTATAACCTACTCTTTATGACCTACTCTTTATAACCTACTCTTTATGACCTACTCTTTATAACCTACTCTTTATAACCTACTCTTTATGAGTAGGTCAGGACATACTCATACCTACTCTTTATAACCTATTCTTTATAACCTACTCTTTATGACCTACTCTTTATGAGTAGGTCAGGACATACTCATACCTACTCTTTATGACCTACTCTTTATGACCTACTCTTTATAACCTACTCTTTATAACCTACTCTTTATAACCTACTCTTTATGACCTACTCTTTATGAGTAGGTCAGGACATACTCATACCTACTCTTTATAACCTACTCTTTATAACCTACTCTTTATGACCTACTCTTTATGAGTAGGTCAGGACATACTCATACCTACTCTTTATAACCTACTCTTTATAACCTACTCTTTATGACCTACTCTTTATGAGTAGGTCAGGACATACTCATACCTACTCTTTATAACCTACTCTTTATGAGTAGGTCAGGACATACTCATACCTACTCTTTATAACCTACTCTTTATAACCTACTCTTTATGACCTACTCTTTATGAGTAGGTCAGGACATACTCATACCTACTCTTTATAACCTACTCTTTATGAGTAGGTCAGGACATACTCATACCTACTCTTTATGACCTACTCTTTATGAGTAGGTCAGGACATACTCATACCTACCTTTATGAGTAGGTCAGGACATACTCATACCTACTCTTTATGACCTACTTTTATGAGTAGGTCAGGCATACTCATACCTACTCTTTATGACCTACTTTATGTATCAACTACTCATACCTACTCTTTATGAGTAGGTCAGGACATACTCATACCTACTCTTTATAACCTACTCTTTATGAGTAGGTCAGGACATACTCATACCTACTCTTTATGACCTACTCTTTATGACATACTCATACCTACTCTTATAACCTACTTTATGAGTAGGTCAGGACATACTCATACCTACTTTTATAACCATACATACTTTATAACCTACTCTTTATGACCTACTCTTTATGAGTAGGTCAGGACATACTCATACCTACTCTTTATAACCTACTTTATGAGTAGGTCAGACATACATATACTCATACCTCTCTTTATAATTCTACTTCTTATGAGTAGGTCAGGACATACTTCATACCTACTTATGACCTACTTTATGAGTAGGTCAGGACATACTATACTTACTTCTTTATGAGTAGGTCAGGACATACTTCATACTCTATTACTTCTTATAACTCTACTTTTTAAGTGAGTAGGTCAGGACATACTTCATACCTACTTTTTATGAGTAGGTTGTATACTATACCTACTCTTTAAGTGAGAGTAGTCAGGACATACTATACTCTACTTTATGAGCAGGTTTGGGACATACTATACCTACTTTATGACTTACTTTATGAGTAGGTCAGGACATACTCATACCTACTCTTTATAACCTACTCTTTATGAGTAGGTCAGGACATACTCATACCTACTCTTTATAACCTACTCTTTATAACCTACTCTCTTATGACCTACTCTTTATAACCTACTCTTTGTGACCTACTCTTTATAACCTACTCTTTATGACCTACTCTTTATAACATACTACTCACCTACTCTTTATAACCTACTCTTTATGACCTACTCTTTATAACCTACTCTTTATGAGTAGGTCAGAATACCTACCTTATAACCTACT
>NW_027032378.1:0-4657 GCF_034236695.1 Oncorhynchus nerka
TTTCCAAGATGGCATAGCAGTTCAGGCGTCTTTTGTCCTCGTCTTGTCGTGTCGTGTATATATATATATATTTACAACTTTTTTCACATACATTTTATTTTTATTTTCTATTCAACTCATCTTCAATACACTTTCTCCTGCAACCTGCCTCACCAATTGATATGTATAAATCGTATTATTTACCTCAAATCTGCAATCAAATCTGCAATCCTCCAAGAAGCTAGCCAGAAGCTAGTTCAAGAAGCTAGTTAGCTTCTTTACTGCAACTTCGTTCGTATTCAGCTAACCACGGTTTTGTCATTAGCTATCCTTTAACTCGAAAATCTATCGCCAGTTTTGTCGTTGCGGCGCGGCTCGAACGGAACATACCGGACCGATTTTTTTTTCTCTCCATGTCCCTGGATTTCAACTGCTCTCTGGACATTCCTCCCGGATCTCACAGCTAGCTGGCTGCTATCCCGTGTGTCTATCTGCTTTGTCGATTCCGGGCAAACATCAATTACTCCGGGCTAGCGAACTCCGTCAATCACTCCTGGGCTGCAGTCACCTATCCGGACCCGTTTTACTGCCTACGGGCCCCTCCCGGGCCCCTTCACAACTGGACTGCCGACGTTATCTACCCGAGAAGGAGATCCGGCTAGCTCCTCCCGTGCATGACGTTACCTGAATGCCCATCTGCGGCCTGCTAACCGTTAGCTGTCTTACGGATGCTCAGAATAGACAATCGGACAATTTATTTATTTTTATTATTAACATGTTTCTTCTTGGGCCTCTAACTATATCTATTGTTTTTATTTTTGTTGTTGTGTGATTTTGACTAATCCCTCTACAACACGGAACTCCACTAATCTACTGACGGAACGCAAGGGTGGCTAACAACAGACCTCCATCCTATGCTAGCTTGCTACCGATGTCCTGGCTAGCTGTCTAAATCGCCGTGACCCCCAAACCAACCTCTCCACTCCCTGGACCCTTTTGATCACTAGACTAAGGATGCCTCTCCTTAATGTCAATATGTCTTGTCAATTGCTGTTCTGGTTAGTGTTTTATTGGCTTATTTCACTGTAGGCCTCTAGTCCTGCTCACTACCTTATCCAACTTATTAGTTCCACCACCCACACATGCAATGACATCTCCTGGTTTCAATGATGTTTCTAGAGACAATATCTCTCTCTTCATCACTCAATACCTAGGTTTACCTCCACTGTACTCACATCCTACCATACCTTTGTCTGTACATTATACCTTGATGCTATTTTATCGCCCCAGAAACCTCCTTTTACTCTCTGTTCCAGACGTTCTAGACGACCAATTCTTATTGCTTTTGCCGTACCCTTATTCTTCTCCTCCTATGTTCCTCTGGCGATGTAGAGGTGAATCCAGGCCCTGCAGTGCCTAGCTCACTCTATTTCCCCAGGCGCTCTCTTTGATGACTTCTGTAACCGTAATAGCCTTGGTTTCATGCATGTTAACATTAAGCCTCCTCCCCTAAGGTTGTTCTTTTCACTGCTTTAGCACACTCTGCCAACCCGGATGTTCTAGCTGTGTCTGAATCCTGGCTTAGGAAGACCACCAAAATTCAGAAATTTTAATTCCAAACTACAACATTTCAGACAAGATAGAACTGCTAAAGGCGGTGTTGCAATCTCTGCCAAAGATAGCCTGCAGAGTTCTGTCCTACTATCCAGGTCTGTACCCAAACAATTTGAACTTCTACTTTTTAAAATCCACCTCTCTAAAAACAAGTCTCTCACCCCGTTGCCGCCTGCTATAGACCACCCTCTGCTGCCAGCTGTGCTCTGGACACCATATGTGAACTGATTGCCCCCATCTATCTTCAGAGCTCGTGCTGCTAGGCGACTAAACTGGAACATGCTTAACACCCCAGCCATCCACAATCTAAACTTGATGCCCTCAATCTCACACAAATTATCAATGAACCTACCAGGTACCCCCAAAGCCTTAAACACGGGCACCCTCATAGATATCATCCTAACCAACTTCCTCTAAATACACCTCTGCTGTCTTCAACCAAGATCTCAGCGATCACTGCCTCATTGCCTGCATCCGTGGGTCAGCGGTCCAAGCGACCTCACTCATCACTGTAAACGCTCCCTGAAACACTTCAGCGAGCAGGCCTTTCCTAATCGACCTGGCGGAAGGTGTCCTGGAAGGATATTGATCTCATCCGTCAGTAGAGGATGCCTGGATATTTTTAAAATGCCTTCCCTAACAATGTTAAATAAACATGCCCCATTCAAGAAAATTAGAACCAGGAACAGATATAGCCCTTGGTTCTCCCCAGACCTGACTGCCCTTAACCAACACAAAAACATCCTATGGCGTTCTGCATTAGCATCGGAACAGCCCCCGTGATATGCAGCTGTTCAGGGAAGCTAGAAACCCGTTATACACAGGCAGTTAGAAAAGCCAAGGCTAGCTTTTTCAAGCAGAAATTTGCTTCCTGCAACACTAACTCTAAAAAGTTCTGGGACACTGTAAAGTCCATGGAGAATAAGAACACCTCCTCCCAGCACCCACTGCACTGAAGATAAGGAAACACTGTCACCACTGATAAATCCACCATAATTGAGAATTTCAATAAGCATTTTCTCTACGGCTGGCCATGCTTTCCACCTGGCAACTCCTACCCCGGTCAACAGCACTGCACCCCCAACAGCAACTCGCCCAAGCCTTCCCCATTTCTCCTTCTCCCAAATCCATTCAGCTGAAGTTCTGAAGAGCTGAAAAATCTGAACCTACAAATCAGCCGGGCTAGACAATCTGGACCCTTTCTTTCTAAAATTATCTGCGAAATTGTTGCCACCCCTATTACTAGCCTGTTCAACCTCTCTTTCGTGTCATCTGAGATTCCCAAGATTGGAAAGCAGCTGCGGTCATCCCCTCTTCAAAGGGGACACTCTTGACCCAAACTGCTACAGACCTATATCTATCCTACCATGCCTTTCTAAGGTCTTGAGAAGCCAAGTCAACAAACAGATTACCGACCATTTGAATCTCACCATACCACCTTCTGCTATGCAATCTGGTTTCAGGGCTGGTCATGGGTGCACCTCAGCCACGGCTCAAGGTCTAAACGATATCTTAACACCATCGATAAACATTACTGTGCAGCCGTATTCATTGATCTGGCCAAGGCTTTCGACTCTGTCAACCACCACATCCTTATCGGCAGTTTCGACAGCCTTGGTTTCTCAAATGATTGCCTCGCCTGGTTCACCAGCTACTTCTCTGATAGAGTTCAGTGTGTCAAATCGGAGGGTCTGCTGTCCGGACCTCTGGCAGTCTCTATGGGGGTGCCACAGGGTTCAATTCTTGGACCGACTCTCTTCTCTGTATACATCAATGAAGTCGCTCTTGCTGCTGGTGAGTCTCTGATCCACCTCTCATGACGACACCATTCTATACTTCGACCCCTTCTTTGGACACTGTGTTAACAACCCTCCAGGCAAGCTTCAATGCCATACAACTCTCCTTCAAAAGCCTCCAATTGCTCTTAAATACAAGTAAAACTAAATGCATGCTCTTCAACCGATCGCTACCTGCACCTACCCGCCTGTCAACATCACTACTCTGGAAATGGCTCTGACTTAGAAATACGTGGACAACTACAAATACTTAGGTGTCTGGTTAGACTGTAAACTCTCCTTCCAGACCCATATCAAACATCTCCAATCCAAAGTTAAATCTAAATTTGGCTTCCCTATTTCGCAACAAAGCATCCTTCACTCATGCTGCCAAACATACCCTTGTAAAATTGACCATCCTACAATCCTCGACTTTGGCGATGTCATTTTACAAAATAGCCTCAATACCCTACTCAACAAATTGGATGCCAGTCTATCACAGTGCTATCCGTTTTGTCACCCAAAGCCCCATATACTACCCACCATTCGACCTGTACGCTCGTTAGCTAGCCCTAAACTACATACTAAATGCCAAACCCACTGGCTCCATGTCATCTACAAGACCTGCTACGTTAAAAGTCCCCCTTATCTCAGCTCGCTGGTCACCATAGCATCTCCCACCTGTAGCACACGCTCCAGCAGGTATCTCTCTCTAGTCACCCCCAAAACCAATTATTTCTTTGGCCGCCTCTCTCCTTCCAGTTCTCTGCTGCCAACAGCTGGAGCAGACTACAAAATCTCTTAAGTGGAAACACTTATCTCCCTCACTAGCTTTAAGCACCAACTGTCAGAGCATCTTACAGATTACTGCACCTGTACATAGCCCACCTATAATTTAGCCCAAACAACTACCTCTTTCCCAACTGTATTTAATTTATTTATTTATTTTGCTCCTTTGCACCCCATTATTTTTATTTCTACTTTGCACATTCTTCCATTGCAATACTACCATTCCAGTGTTTTACTTGCTATATTGTATTTACTTTGCCACCATGGCCTTTTTTGCCTTTACCTCCCTTCTCACCTAATTTGCTCACATTGTATATAGACTTTTTTTTTTTTTTTTTACTGTATTATTGACTGTATGTTTGTTTTACTCCATGTGTAACTCTGTGTCGTTGTATGTGTCGAACTGCTTTGCTTTATCTTGGCCAGGTCGCAATTGTAAATGAGAACTTGTTCTCAACTTGCTTACCTGGTTAAATAAAGGTGAAATAAAAATAAATAAA
>NW_027032379.1:0-4657 GCF_034236695.1 Oncorhynchus nerka
CTGTCTACCTGCTGTGTTTGTGTGTAGGCTATACAATGCAGTATCTGCTGTCTACCTGCTGTGTTTGTGTGTAGGCTATACAATGCAGTATCTGCTGTCTACCTGCTGTGTTTGTGTGTAGGCTATACAATGCAGTATCTGCTGTCTGTCTGCTGTCTACCTGCTGTGTTTGTGTAGGCTATACAATGCAGTATCTGCTGTCTACTGCTGATGTTTGTGTGTAGGCTATACAATGCAGTATCTGCTGTCTATCTGCTGTCTACCTGCTGTCGTTTGTGTGTAGGCTATACAATGCAGTATCTGCTGTCTACCTGCTGTCTACTCTGTCTATCTGCTACCTGCTGCTGTTTGATGTGTAGGCTATATGCTATCTGCTGTCTATCTGCTGTCTACCTGTGTCACTCCGTCTACCTGCTGTGTTTGTGTGTAGGCTATACAATGCAGTATCTGCTGTCTACCTGCTGTCTATCTGCTGTCTTGTGCGTAGCTGCTGTCTACCTGCATGTGTTTGCTGTCAGGCTGCTGCCTACCTGCTGTCTACCTGCTGTCTACGCTGTACAATGTCAGTATCTGCTGTCTCACCTGCTGTCTACCTGCTGTGTTTGTGTGTAGGCTACTACATACCTGCTGTCTATCTGCTGTCTACCTGCTGTGTCTGTGTGTAGGCTATACAATGCAGTATCTGCTGTCTACCTGCTGTCTACCTGCTGTTTGTGTGTAGGCTATACAGTATCTGCTGTCTATCTGCTGTCTATCTGCTGTCTACCTGCTGTGTTTGTGTGTAGGCTATACAATGCAGTATCTGCTGTCTATCTGCTGTCTACCTGCTGTGTTTGTGTGTAGGCTATACAATGCAGTATCTTCCAAAGGCTGTCTACCTGCTGTCTACTCTGCTGTGCTCATCTGCTGTCTATCTGCTGTCTACCTGCTGTCTACCTGCTGTCTATCTGCTGTCTACCTGCTGTCTACCTGCTGTCCAATGCTAGCTGTGTCACTGCTGTCTATCTGCTGTCTATCTGCTGTCTACCTGCTGTGCTTATCTATGCTGTCTACATGCTGTCTACCTGCTGTCTACCTGCTGTCTATCTGCTGTGTTTGTGTGTAGGCTATACAATGCAGCATCTGTCCTACGGCTGCTGTCTACCTGCTGTCTACCTGCTGTCTACCTGCTGTGTTTGTGTGTAGGCTCTACAATGCATCTGCTGTCTACCTGCTGTCTACCTGCTGTCTACCTGCTATACTAGCATCTGCTGTCTACCTGCTGTGTTTGTGTGTAGGCTATACAATGCAGTCTACTCTGCTGTCTACCTGCTGTGTTTGTGTGTAGGCTATACAATGCAGTATCATGCTGTCTACCTGCTGTCTACCTGCTGTGTATCTGCTGTCTACACTGCTGCTATCTGCTGTCTACCTGCTGTCTATCTAGCTGTCTATGCTGCTGTCTACCTGCTGCCACACAGCTGTCTACTGCTGTCTACCTGCTGTCTACCTGCTGTCTATCTGCTGTCTACCTGCTGTCTACCTACTGTCTAACTGCTGTCATCTGCTGTCTACCTGCTGTGTTTGTGTGTAGGCTATACAATGCAGTATCTTCCAAAGTCTGCTGTCTACCTGCTGTCTACCTGCTGTCTACCTGCTGCCTACCTGCTGTCTATCTGCTGTCCACCTGCTGTCTACCTGCTGTCTACCTGCTGTGTCTGTGTGTAGGCTATAAAGGCAGTATCTGCTGTCTACCTGCTGTCTACCTGCTGTCTACCTGCTGTCTACCTGCTGTGTTTGTGTGTAGGCTATACAATGCAGTCTTCAACTGCTGTCTACCTGCTGTCTATCTGCTGTGTTTGTGTTAGGCTATACAATGCAGTATCCGCTGCTGTCTACCTGCTGTCTACCTGCTGTCTACCTGCTGTCTACTCTGCATGTCTATCTGCTGTCTACCTGCTGTCTACCTGCTGTCTACCTGCTGTCTACCTGCTGTCTACCTGTTCCAAAGGCAGCTGCCTACCTGCTGCCTACCGTCTACCTGCTGTCTATCTGCTGTCTACCAGCTGTCCACCTGCTGTCTACCTGCTGTCTACCTGCTGTCTACCTGCTGTGTTTGTGTGTAGGCTATACTAATGCAGTATCTTCCAAAGGCTGCTGTCTCACCTGCTGTCTACCTGCTGTCTACCTGCTGCCTACCTGCTGTCTATCTGCTGTCTACCTGCTGTCTACCTGCTGTCTACCTGCTGTGTTCTGTGTGTAGGCTATACAATGCAGTATCTGCTGTCTACCTGCTGTCTACCTGCTGTCTACCTGCTGTCTACCTGCTGTGTTTGTGTGTAGGCTATACAATGCAGCATCTTCCAAAGGCTGCTGTCTACCTGCTGTCTACCTGCTGTCTACCTGCTGCCTACCTGCTTCATCTGCTGTCTACCTGCTGTCTACCTGCTTCCAAAGGCAGCTGCCTACTCTGCTGGGTCTGCACCTGCTGTCTACCTGCTGTCTATCTGCTGTCTACCTGCTGTCTACCTGCTGTTTTTGTGTGTAGGCTATACAATGCAGTATCTTCCAAAGGCTGCTGTCTACCTGCTGTCTACCTGCTGTCTACCTGCTGTCTACCTGCTTCCAAAGGCAGCTGCCTACCTGCTCTCTATCTGCTGTCTATCTGATGTCTACCTGCTGTCTACCTGCTGTCTACCTGCTGTCTATCTGCTGTCTACCTGCTGTCTATCTGCTGTCTATCTGCTGTCTACCTGCTGTCTATCTGCTGTCTATCTGCTGTCTACCTGCTGTCTATCTGCTGTCTATCTGCTGTCTACCTGCTGTCTACCTGCTGTCTACCTGCTGTCTATCTGCTGTCTAACTGCTGTCTACCTGCTTCCAAAGGCAGCTGACTACCTGCTGTCTACCTGCTGTCTATCTGCTGTCTATCTGATGTCTACCTGCTGTCTATCTGCTGTCTACCTGCTGTCTATCTGCTGTCTATCTGCTGTCTACCTGCTTCCAAAGGCAGCTGCCTACCTGCTGTCTACCTGCTGTCTACCTGCTGTCTATCTGCTGTCTATCTGATGTCTACCTGCTGTCTATCTGCTGTCTACCTGCTGTCTATCTAGCTGTCTATCTGCTGTCTACCTGCTTTCCAAAGGCAGCTGTCTACCTGCTGTCTACCTGCTGTCTATCTGCTGTCTATCTGCATGTCTACCTGCGTGTCTATCTGCTGTCTACCACTGCTGTCTACCTGCTGTCTACCTGCTGTGTTTGTGTGTAGGCTATACACATGCAGTATCTTCCAAAGGCTGCTGTTCCTACTCTGCTGTGTCTACCTGCTGTCTACCTGCTGCCTACCTGCTGTCTATCTGCTGTCCATCTGCTGTCTACCTGCTGTCTACCTGCTGTCGTACTTGTGTCTAGGTGCTGTACAATGCAGCTAGTTCACCTGCTGTCTACCTGCTGTCTACGCTGCTGTCTACCTCGCTGTCTACCTGCTGTCGTTTGTGTGCTAGGCTATACAATGCTGCTATCTGCTGTCTACATGCTGCTGTCTATCTGCTGTCTACCTGCTGTCTACCTGCTGTCCAGGCATGCTGTGCTAGCCTGCTGTCTACCTGCTGTCTACCTGCTGTCCTACCTGCTGTCTATTGTGTATAGGCTATACAACTGCAGCTATCTGCTGCCAAAGGCTGCTGTCTACCTGCTGCTACTGCTACACGCTGCTGTCTACCTGCTGTCTACCTGCTGCGTCTACGCTGCTTCCAAAGTGCTGTCTATTCTGCTGTCTACCTGCTGTCTACCTGCTGGTCTACCTGCTGTCTACCTGCTGTCTACCTGCTGCTCTATCTGCTGTCTACCTGCTGTCTACCCTGCTGTCTACTGCTGACTGTTCACCTGCTCGTCTACCTGCTGTGCTCACCTGTGTGTAGGCTATCACTGCTGTCTACCTGCTGTCCCAAAGGCAGCTGTCTACCTGCTGTCTACCTGCTGTCTATCTGCTGTTTCTACTGCTATGCTGTCTATCTGCTGTCTACCTGCTGTCTACCTGCTGTTCTACCTGCTGTCTACCTGCTTCCAAAGGCAGCTGCTCAACCTGCTGTCCACGCATCTGCTGTCTCACCTGCTGTCTACCTGCTGTCTACCTGACTGTCTACATGCTGTCTACCTGCTGTCCCAACGGCTGCTGTCTACTCATGGGACTGATCCTACCTGCCTGCTGTCTACCTGCTTCCAAAGGCTGAGCTGTCACTCAGCTGTCTACCTGCTGTCTACCTGCTGATGCTGTCTGCAATGTCTACAATGCTGTCTAGCTGCTGTCTACCTGCTGTCTACTCTGCTGTCTACCTGCTGTCTCACCTGCTTCCAAAGGCAGCTGTCTACCTGATGTCTACCTGCTGTCTATCCGCTGTCTACCTGCTGTGCTACCTGCTGTCTACCTGCTGTCTACCTGCTGTCCATCTGCTGTCTACACTGCTGTCTACCTGCTGGTCTACCTGCTGTCTACGGCTGTCTGTCTACGCGCAGCTGCTCTCACACTGCTGTCTACTCCGTTCCAGCTCCAAAGGCATGCTGTCTACCTGCTGTCTACCTGCTGGGTCTCACCTGCTGCCTACCAAGGTCTGCACCTGCTCGTCTACCTGCTGATCTATCTGCTGTCTACCTGCTGTCTACCTGCTTCCAAGCAGCT
>NW_027032380.1:0-4658 GCF_034236695.1 Oncorhynchus nerka
TAATAAACCACCCTCAGTAGAGGTAACTAGGGGTTAATAAACCACCCTCAGTAGACAGTAGAGGTAACTAGGGGTTAATAAACCATCCTCAGTAGACAGTAGAGGTAACTAGGGTTAATAAACCATCCTCAGTAGAGGTAACTAGGGTTAATAAACCACCCTCAGTAGAAGTAGAGGTAACTAGGGGTTAATAAACCATCCCTCAGTAGAGGTAACTAGGGGTTAATAAACCACCCTCAGTAGAGGTAACTAGGGGTTAATAAACCACCCTCAGTAGAGGTAACTAGGGGTTAATAAACCATCCTCAGTAGACAGTAGAGGTAACTAGGGGTTAATAAACCATCCTCAGTAGACAGTAGAGGTAACTAGGGGTTAATAAACCGTCCTCAGTAGAGGTAACTAGGGGTTAATAAACCATCCTCAGTAGACAGTAGAGGTAACTAGGGGTTAATAAACCATCCTCAGTAGAGGTAAATAGGGGTTAATAAACCATCCTCAGTAGACAGTAGAGGTAACTAGGGGTTAATAAACCGTCCTCAGTAGACAGTAGAGGTAACTAGGGGTTAATAAACCACCCTCAGTAGAGGTAACTAGGGGTTAATAAACCACCCTCAGTAGACAGTAGAGGTAACTAGTGGTTAATAAACCATCCTCAATAGACAGTAGAGGTAACTAGGGGTTAATAAACCGTCCTCAGTAGAGGTAACTAGGGGTTAATAAACCACCCTCAGTAGACAGTAGAGGTAACTAGGGGTTAATAAACCACCCTCAGTAGACAGTAACTAGAGGGTTAATAAACCACCCTCAGTAGACAGTAAGGTAACTAGGGGTTAATAAACCACCCTCAGTAGACAGTAGAGGTAACTAGGGGTTAATAAACCACCCTCAGTAGACAGTAGAGGTAACTAGGGGTTAATAAACCACCCTCAGTAGACAGTAGAGGTAACTAGGGGTTAATAAACCACCCTCAGTAGACAGTAGAGGTAACTAGGGGTTAATAAACCATCCTCAGTAGACAGTAGAGGTAACTAGGGGTTAATAAACCGTCCTCAGTAGAGGTAACTAGGGGTTAATAAACCATCCTCAGTAGACAGTAGAGGTAACTAGGGGTTAATAAACCACCCTCAGTAGAGGTAACTAGGGGTTAATAAACCACCCTCAGTAGACAGTAGAGGTAACTAGGGGTTAATAAACCACCCTCAGTAGAGGTAACTAGGGGTTAATAAACCACCCTCAGTAGACAGTAGAGGTAACTAGGGGTTAATAAACCACCCTCAGTAGACAGTAGAGGTAACTAGGGGTTAATAAACCACCCTCAGTAGACAGTAGAGGTAACTAGGGGTTAATAAACCATCCTCAGTAGACAGTAGAGGTAACTAGGGGTTAATAAACCGTCCTCAGTAGAGGTAACTAGGGGTTAATAAACCATCCTCAGTAGACAGTAGAGGTAACTAGGGGTTAATAAACCACCCTCAGTAGAGGTAACTAGGGGTTAATAAACCACCCTCAGTAGACAGTAGAGGTAACTAGGGGTTAATAAACCATCCTCAGTAGACAGTAGAGGTAACTAGGGGTTAATAAACCATCCTCAGTAGAGGTAACTAGGGGTTAATAAACCATCCTCAGTAGAGGTAACTAGGGGTTAATAAACCACCCTCAGTAGAGGTAACTAGGGGTTAATAAACCATCCTCAGTAGACAGTAGAGGTAACTAGGGGTTAATAAACCATCCTCAGTAGAGGTAACTAGGGGTTAATAAACCATCCTCAGTAGAGGTAACTAGGGGTTAATAAACCATCCTCAGTAGACAGTAGAGGTAACTAGGGGTTAATAAACCGTCCTCAGTAGACAGTAGAGGTAACTAGGGGTTAATAAACCACCCTCAGTAGAGGTAACTAGGGGTTAATAAACCACCCTCAGTAGACAGTAGAGGTAACTAGTGGTTAATAAACCATCCTCAATAGACAGTAGAGGTAACTAAGGGTTAATAAACCGTCCTCAGTAGAGGTAACTAGGGGTTAATAAACCACCCTCAGTAGACAGTAGAGGTAACTAGGGGTTAATAAACCACCCTCAGTAGACATAACTAGGGGTTAATAAACCACCCTCAGTAGAGGTAACTAGGGGTTAATAAACCACCCTCAGTAGACAGTAGAGGTAACTAGGGGTTAATAAACCACCCTCAGTAGACAGTAGAGGTAACTAGGGGTTAATAAACCACCCTCAGTAGACAGTAGAGGTAACTAGGGGTTAATAAACCACCCTCAGTAGACAGTAGAGGTAACTAGGGGTTAATAAACCGTCCTCAGTAGACAGTAGAGGTAACTAGGGGTTAATAAACCGTCCTCAGTAGAGGTAACTAGGGGTTAATAAACCATCCTCAGTAGACAGTAGAGGTAACTAGGGGTTAATAAACCACCCTCAGTAGAGGTAACTAGGGGTTAATAAACCACCCTCAGTAGACAGTAGAGGTAACTAGGGGTTAATAAACCACCCTCAGTAGAGGTAACTAGGGGTTAATAAACCACCCTCAGTAGAGGTAACTAGGGGTTAATAAACCATCCTCAGTAGACAGTAGAGGTAACTAGGGGTTAATAAACCATCCTCAGTAGAGGTAACTAGGGGTTAATAAACCACCCTCAGTAGACAATAGAGGTAACTAGGGGTTAATAAACCGTCCTCAGTAGACAGTAGAGGTAACTAGGGGTTAATAAACCACCCTCAGTAGAGGTAACTAGGGGTTAATAAACCACCCTCAGTAGAGGTAACTAGGGGTTAATAAACCATCCTCAGTAGACAGTAGAGGTAACTAGGGGTTAATAAACCGTCCTCAGTAGACAGTAGAGGTAACTAGGGGTTAATAAACCACCCTCAGTAGAGGTAACTAGGGGTTAATAAACCACCCTCAGTAGAGGTAACTAGGGGTTAATAAACCATCCTCAGTAGACAGTAGAGGTAACTAGGGGTTAATAAACCATCCTCAGTAGACAGTAGAGGTAACTAGGGGTTAATTAACCGTCCTCAGTAGACAGTAGATGTAACTAGTGGTTAATAAACCATCCTCAGTAGACAGTAGAGGTAACTAGGGGTTAATAAACCATCCTCAGTAGAGGTAACTAGGGGTTAATAAACCGTCCTCAGTAGACAGTAGAGGTAACTAGGGGTTAATAAACCATCCTCAGTAGACAGTAGAGGTAACTAGGGGTTAATAAACCATCCTCAGTAGACAGTAGAGGAAACTAGGGGTTAATAAACCACCCTCAGTAGAGGTAACTAGGGGTTAATAAACCATCCTCAGTAGACAGTAGAGGTAACTAGGGGTTAATAAACCATCCTCAGTAGAGGTAACTAGGGGTTAATAAACCACCCTCAGTAGAGGTAACTAGGGTTAATAAACCATCCTCAGTAGACAGTAGAGGTAACTAGGGTTAATAAACCACCCTCAGTAGACAGTAGAGGTAACTAGGGGTTAATAAACCACCCTCAGTAGAGAGTAACTAGGGGGTTAATAAACCATCCTCAGTAGACAGTAGAGGTAACTAGGGGTTAATAAACCATCCTCAGTAGACAGTAGAGGTAACTAGGGGTTAATTAACCATCCTCAGTAGACAGTAGAGGTAACTAGGGGTTAATAATCCATCCCCAGTAGACAGTAGAGGTAACTAGGGGTTAATTAACCATCATCAGTAGAGGTAACTAGGGGTTAATAAACCGTCCTCAGTAGAGTTAACTAGGGGTTAATAAACTATCCTCAGTAGAGGTAACTAGGGGTTAATAAACCATCCTCAGTAGAGGTAACTAGGGGTTAATAAACCATCCTCAGTAGAGGTAACTAGGGGTTAATAAACCATCCTCAGTAGACAGTAGAGGTAACTAGGGGTTAATAAACCATCCTCAGTAGACAGTAGAGGTAACTAGGGGTTAATAAACCACCCTCAGTAGACAGTAGAGGTAACTAGGGGATAATAAACCACCCTCAGTATAGAGGAGAGGTAACTAGGGGTTAATAAACCATCCTCAGTAGACAGTAGAGGTAACTAGGGGTTAATAAACCATCCTCAGTAGAGGTAACTAGTGGTTAATAAACCATCCTCAGTAGACAGTAGAGGTAACTAGGGCTTAATAAACCACCCTCAGTAGAGAGAGAGGTAACTAGGGTTAATAAACCATCCTCAGTAGACAGTAGAGGTAACTAGGGGTTAATAAACCATCCTCAGTAGAGGTAACTAGTGGTTAATAAACCATCCTCAGTAGACAGTAGAGGTAACTAGGGGTTAATAAACCACCCCTCAGTGAAGAGGAGAAGTTGACTAGGGGGTTGATAAACCACTCCTCAGCCAGACAGTGCAGTAACTAGGGTTGATAAACCATCCTCAGTAGACAGTAGAGGTAACTAGGGGTTAATAAACCACCCTCGAAGCTAGAGGAGAGGTAACTTCGGGGTTAATAAACCATCCTCAGTGAACAGTAAGAGAGTAACTAGTGGTTAATAAACCACCCTCAAGTGACCTTGATAGAGAGTAACTAGTGATTTAATAATATCCTCAATAGGCAGTAAGTAACTAAAGTTAATAAACAAATCCTCAGTAGAGAGTAACAAGTTAATAAACACCCTCAATGAACAAGATAAGTACCGAGAGTTGCCAAGCCACCCTCAGT